>NC_064627.1:692019506-692322899 GCF_023864275.1 Schistocerca cancellata | reverse complement strand
GTGTATTTTTAACTAGAAAATCTGGGATTTCTTTTCCTTGTCCACGTATACACCCTGAGTGTCTTTCTTTCGTCCTTTAGGAACCATATTAAAAGTAAAGGTTTTGCCACCCCTGAAGACCTGTTGTGCTAGATGGTAGTTAGATTGCTCCTCCCCACCATAGAGTGGGCTCTGATTCTATATCTGCGTTTGCAAATATTTGAAGGTAGCTGTGACCAGAAAACTCTTCAGTCTTGTCGGCAAAGTCATTTTACCTCCTGAAGTGTATTTACATGGGCATTAAAATAAAAAACTTTTCATTGTGCAATATTTTTAAAACTCATCAGGGTGGACTGTTTCCATCATTACTTCACTTGACTTGTTTAGAGACTCGCTGTCATCATCAAAATCATTGTCACTCATTTCACTTGGATATTCCTCTAAAAGCTCTACAATGTCTTCCATAGAAAGCTTTGTACTTCAAAAAGTAGCCATTTTCTGCCTACTAACTTGGATGTAATGATTAAAATCTTTCTCCCAAGACAACTGTTAGTCACTCCCAAGGCTTCCCTAGATAGCAGTATTGTGCAGAATTGTTGCCTACCACAGTCTGAGCTACAAAAACACGTGTCGAATGAGGCTCAACACTGGAGTGGGAAACAAAATTTCCAGTGTCAAACACCACTCGCCTTTGAAGTTGAAAGGGTTAATAAGGGTGCCAAGTAGGGTGCAGGGAGTGTCATGGAACACTGGAGGGCTTTCTGCAGCAGCTCAGAGATTGTGGTGTGGGCTGAAAGAGTGAGAGATCGGCAGTCGTGTAAGAGACTGCTGACACACAAGAAGATTCTGTTGTGTTACCTGCCCATTCGATTTTTCATAGCAAGTGACAATGCTCCTCAGTGTGCTTGCCCATTTGATTGTTCAAAGTTAGCTAGTGCTCCACGAGCTTGAATAGCCTGTTCTAAAATAAGTCTGTTACTTTTGTGTGTGTTAAAAGTTTAGGTAAGCACTTCTGAGGCCATCATTTAACTCCACAATATTTCAGAAATTGGGTTTTGAAGTTAGATATTCTTATTGAGTACAGCGAAAATACGAAAAACATCTGAGGGAAGAATTTTCAAATGTTTTAAAGCTTATTACATATTCCAACATTTTTTTGTCAACAGTCAGTTAAGATGACTTTATCTCAGACAGAATTGCTGTAACTTCGAACCAGTGCAAGTTGACACACGTCTCGTTCGCTTTCTATCGAGTGTCCACATCTCCTTTCAGTGACTTCTGCAGCAGTTCTGAAAGCTAGAACATATAAGAAAGGTTGTAAGAGCTCAAAGAGAGTTCATTAATTGCTATGTTCTTCGTATCACTGATG
This sequence comes from Schistocerca cancellata, assembly GCF_023864275.1. Taxonomy (NCBI): domain Eukaryota; kingdom Metazoa; phylum Arthropoda; class Insecta; order Orthoptera; family Acrididae; genus Schistocerca; species Schistocerca cancellata. The sequence goes on along the minus strand of NC_064627.1, from coordinate 692,321,551 downwards.
TCTTCTAGAGCTGTGTGTTCAGCACAGTATTGATGTGCACTGAGTAAAAGTATCTCTTATATTGACTAAGTGCGCAGTAATGTTTGGACCTCGTTTGGCGACAAATGCAACATGTTGCACGCTGCTGACTAAATGGAATGATGATATCTTTTAGTTTGTGGCTAATATTGTCTCCCCTTTTTTTACTTCTTGAAATTTCTGTGGTGCACAAGTTTCCTTCTTCGCTGTTAATTTACTACACAATCACTCCCGTGCAGTTCATTTCGTGGTATGAATCACTCCATAGGTAGACTGTCACTGCCCTTCCTGCTTACCAGAGAACATTCCTCACCCCTCTAGAAACAGAATGAATTTGTTAAGCCAATGCATTTTGAATACACATTTAGTTTTTGGTATCATTATCTGAGACACCATCAGTCTGATATCAAACTTAGTTACACTTCACTCAACATGAATGAAATTATTTAATGCCACAGTTTTTAATATTTTGAAATATGCCTGAGGAGTTATATAAAAGAATGATCATGTGGTGCACACTTGGCATAGTTTAAGTGATATTAGATGCATAATGTCTCGGATAATGATGCCAAAAGCTAAATTTCTCTTCAAAATGCTACCTGAAGGTAAAATATCTTCGGTGACGAGATGGAAAATTCCACCCCACACCATCCTCCCGGCACCTGCCTCAAAATTTGGTGGGTCTCCAAGGAACCTGTATGTCTCTCTTAGTATTTAAGTCATTCCATATCAAACCATACAGACCATGTCACCCATCATCTCCAATTTTTGTGGAACTGTGCACATTTGCTTACACTTGTAACATAAGAATTTTTGCAAAATCATTTGCTCTAAGATGAAAACTTTCTAGTATCGAATTTTAAATGTAGTGATATTGTGATAACTGGGCTCTGCAAGAGTGTTAATAAAAATGGTACTTATCTACGTAATGTCCATAACCTTGATGTTTCCAAATCTTTTGATTTGGAATTTTTTCATGATAAGCATATACTTAAGACCTACAATTATTTAATCAGTAAAGTTACAAAGAACAGTACAAAAAATTTAATGTGTCACTTTCCAATTTCCGGAAAATGTACATGCATATTGAAAAAAAGCTTATATCACATTTCTCCAACTTTGTGGGAACTTGTAATTGGTCTTCAATAATTCCCAACACATTCCATGTTGTAATAAAGTAAAATTATTAATTGGTTTTCTGCAAATGGACACATGCATCTGAAATCGCAATACTTTGTGTTGTGATGGAAAAAAATAATTCTAAGAAAGATCATCCGTACCTGACACCTGCAGCTTCAGATTTTTACAAAACTTTCTCTACTTGTCACTTTCTGCATGGCAATGATAAATGAAATTTCTCCACATACTTCATACAGTTTTAAGGGAAAAATGGAAATTTTTACAAAAGTAAATGCTGCCACTGAAGTTAGTCATTTGGGTTGCATTACTTCAGATATGCTGATGATGGTAGAAAGTATTATATTTTCAACACATCATTCATATCTCAAACAGATGTCACAGTAGGGATATATATTTATTGTAAAAAAATTAATAACTATTCTTGACTTAGGGAATATAGATAATCAGCTTAAGCTGTTGTGGTCCAAACAATGATTTTTAAATGTGTAAAACAGTTTATGACTGCTGATACTAGTTCTATTTTTGTCGAAACTGATACTTCTTCAAAAAAGGAAGGAAAAAGCAGCAGCAGCACGAGTTTTTATGGATATTGGATGTTCATTTAACATATAACAACATTGTGCAGAAGATCATTGAAATCAGATTGACAACCTGTAGTAGGCTGCCTCAAGAAATTACAAAGCCAAAAGTTATAAATTTAATTGAAACATTTTAATTACATAGCTCTACTTTACCTAGGATGTCAAATTAGCATCTTTAAACAAAAATTATTCTAGCCACACCAATGTTAATTTAAAATGGAAACGTTCAGCAGTGGAGATCCCTGAAACTATAGATTAAACTTCTTAAGAGCATATCTGTTTTCATCCACTGTGACAAATAATGTTACCTTTATATCTTTTTTTCATTAAAGTAATACATTCTCCCTAATGATGTTAATTTAGGTATTCCAACAACATATAAAATGTTTTCCAAAGGCACAAAACAAGAAACATCCTCCTCAGGTCAAAAGAATGACACAGCTTGTCCAGGTGTGTGGAGAAAAAGTAGTTAAACATTTCTTTCATCACAGACTTTTCTGATGAAGGCAAAGTGCCACCTGTCATGTCCGCCTCCGGTAGCTGAGTGGTCAGCGCGACAGAATGTCAATCCTAAGGGCCCGGGTTAGATTTTCTCCGCTCAGGGACTGGGTGTTGTGTTGTCCTAATCGTCATCATCATCATCATCATCATCATTTCATCCCCATCGACGTGCATGTCGCCTAAGTGGTGTCAAATCGAAAGACTTGCACCAGGCGAACGGTCTACCTGACGTGAGGCTCTAGCCACACGACATTTCATTTTCACCACCTGTCATCAAAACAGCTGCTACAAAAGAATTTTCTTGAGGATGAGTGCATGTCCATTGTGAGGCATTTTCATTGAACGAAAAAATCAAGGAAGTCTTTTCAGAAGAAGTTACTCATCTAATCTCTAAAGAATCACAAGAAAGTGGTTTGTTATGGTGAAAATGCCTGCCTCCTAGTATTGTGCGGGTTATCAAATCTCTTATCAAGGTTTTTGCGTAGAAAATCTTCATTGACTTTTTCTAAGAACTGAAAAAAAATTTGCCAATATTAGCATAGCAGAAATCGTAAACACCAGATGCAGTAGTAGTTTGTGCATCATCCACTAGTTGAAGAGTAGCTCTTCTCAATATATGTTCTATATTAGGGGCATTTGAAAAGTCCATGCAAAAATAAAAAGTACTTAAGTGTTTGGGGTAAACCTTTTTATTTTTCGACATAGTCTCCTTTCAGGCTTAAACGCTTCGTCCAACGCTGTTCTAATATGTTGAGCCCTTCCGAATAATAGGAATTGTCCAAGTCTGCAAAATAGCTATTAGTTGCTGCAAACACCTCCTCATTTGAATAAAATCTTTGTCCGACCAGCCATCTCTTCAACTCGAGGAACAAATAGTAATCAGAGGGAGCGAAGTCTGGTGAATGGGGGGGGGGGGGGGGGGGGATGTGAAATGAATTGGAATCCTATTTCCATTAATTTTGCGAACACAACTGCTGAGGTGAGGTGTATGCTGGCGCATTGTCATGATGGAAAGACTTTTTTGCAGTCAAATTGCCGGCGTTTATAATATGCACCTGCTGAACGTCCTGCATTCCCCCCATCCGAGGAACCATGGACCTTGCCGTTGGTGGGGAGGCTCGAGTGCCTCAGCGATACAGATGGCCGTACCGTAGGTGCAACCACAACGGAGGGGTCTCTGTTGAGAGGCCAAACAAACATGTGGTTCCTGAAGAGGGGCAGCAGCCTTTTCAGTAGTTGCAGGGGCAACAGTCTGGATGATTGACTGATCTGGCCTTGTAGCAATCACCAAAATGGCCTTGCTGTGCTGGTACTGCGAACGGCTGAAAACAAGGGGAAACTACAGCCGTAATTTTTCCCGGGGAATGCAGCTTTACTGTATGGTTAAATGTTGATGGCGTCCTGTTGGGTAAAACAGTCCCCCATTCGGATCTCCGGGCGGGGACTACTCAAGAGGACGTCATTATCAAGAGAAATAAAACTGGCGTTATACGGATCGGAGCGTGGAATGTGAGATCCCTTAATCGAGCAGGTAGGTTAGAAAATTTAAAAAGGGAAATGGATAGGTTAAAGTTAGATATAGTGGGAATTAGTGAAGTTCGATGGCAGGAGGAACAAGACTTCTGGTCAGGTGAATACAGGGTTATAAATACAAAATCAAATAGAGGTAATGCAGGAGTAGGTTTAATAATGAATGAAATAGGCGTGCTGGTAAGCTACTACAAACAGCATTGTGAACGCATTATTGTGGCCAAGAGACACACGAAGCCCACGCCTACTGCAGTAGTAAAAGTTTATATGGCAACTAGCTCTGCAGATGAAGAAGAAATTGATGAAATGTATGATGAGATAAAAGAAATTATTCACATAGTGAAGGGAGACGAAAATTTAATAGTCGTGGGTGACTGGAATTAGTGTAGGAAAAGGGAGTGAAGGAAACATAGTAGGTGAATATGGATTGGGGGAAAGAAATGAAAGAGGAAGCCGTCTGGTAGAATTCTGCACAGAGCATAACTTAATCATAGCTAACACTTGGTTCAAGAATCATGAAAGAAGGTTGTATACATGGAAGAACCCTGGAGATACTAGAAGGTATCAGTTTATATAATGGTAAGACAGAGATTTAGGAACCAGGTTTTAAATTGTAAGACATTTCCAGGGGCAGATGTGGACTCTGACCACAATCTATTGGTTATGAACTGCAGATTAAAATTGAAGAAACTGCAAAAAGGTGGGAATTTGAGGAGATGGGACCTGGATAAACTGACTAAACCAGAGGTTGTACAGAGTTTCAGGGAGAGCGTAAGGGAACAATTGACAGGAATGGGGGAAAGAAATACTGTAGAAGAAGAATGGGTAGCTTTGAGGAATGAAATAGAGAAGGCAGCAGAGGGTCAAGTAGGTAAAAAGACATGGGCTAGTAGAAATCCGTGGGTAACGAGATACTGAATTTAATTGATGAAAGGAGGAAACACAAATGCAGTAAGTTAAACAGGCAAAAAGGAATGCAAACGTATCAAAAATGAGATTGACAGGAAGTGCAAAATGGCTAAACAGGGATGGCTAGAGGGTAAATGTAAGGATGTAAAGGCTTATCTCACTAGGGGTAAGATAGATACTGCCTGCAGGAAAATTAGAGAGACCTTTGGAGAAAAGTGAACCAGTTTTATGAATATTAAGAGCTCAGATGGACACCCTGTTCTGAGCAAAGAAGGGAAAGCAGAAATGTGGAAGGAGTATATAGAGGGACTATACAGCGGCAATGTTCTTGAGGGCAATATTATGGAAATGGAAGAGGAGGTAGATGATGATAAATTGGAGGTTATGATACTGCGTGAAGAGTTCGACAGAGCACTGAAACACCTGAGTCGAAACAAGGTCCCGGGAGTAGACAACATTCCATTAGAATTACTGACAGTCCTGGGAGAGCCAGTCCTGACAAAACTGTATCATCTGGTGAGAAAGATATATGAGACAGGCAAAATTCCCTCAGAGTTCAAGAATAATGTAATAATTACAATCCCAAAGAAAGCAGGTGTTGACAGATGTGAAAATTACCGAACTATCAGTTTAGTAAGTCACAGCTGCAAAATACTAACTCAAATTCTTTACAGACGAATGGAAAAACTGGTAGAAGCCGACCTCCGGGAAGAGCAGTTCAGATTCCGCAGAAATGTTGGAACATGTGAGGCAATACTGACCCTATGACTTAACTTAGAAGAAAGATTAAGGAAAGGCAAACCTACGTTTCTAGCATTTGTAGACTTAGTGAAAGCTTTTGACAATGTTGATTGGAGTACTCTTTCAAATTCTGACGTTGGCAGGGGTCAAATACAGGGAGCGAAAGGCTATTTACAATTTGTAAAGAAATCAGATGGCAGTTAGAGTCGAGGGACATGAAAGGGAAGCAGTGGTTGGGAAGGGAGTGAGACTGGGTTGTAGCCTATCCCCGATGTTATTCAATCTGTGTATTGAGCAAGCAGTGAAGGAAACAAAAGAAAAGTTTGGTGTAGGAATTAAAATGCATGGAGAAGAAATACAAACTCTGAGGTTCGCCGATGACATTGTAATTCTGTCGGACAGCAAAGGACTTGGAAGAGCAGTTGAACGGAATGGATGGTGTCTTGAAAGGAGGGTATAAGATGAACATCAACAAAAGCAAAACGAGGATAATGGAATGTAGTCAAGTCAGGTGATGCTGAGGGAATTAGATTAGGAAATGAGACACTTAAAGTAGTAAAGGAGTTTTGCTATTTGGGGAGCAAAATAACTAATGATGGTCGAAGTACAGAGGATATAAAATGTAGACTGGCAATGGCAAGGAAAGCGTTTCTGAAGAAGAGAAATTTGTTAACATCGAGTATAGATTTAAGTGTCAGGAATTCGTTTCTGAAAGTATTTGTATGGAGTGTAGCCATGTATGGAAGTGAAACATGGACGATAAATAGTTTCGACAAGAAGAGAATAGAAGCTTTTGAAATGTGGTGCTACAAAAGAATGCTGAAGATTAGATGGGTAGATCAAATAACTAATGAGGAGGTATTGAATAGATTTGGGGAGAAGAGGTGTGTGTGGCACAACCTGACCAGAAGGGATCGGTTGGTAGGACATGTTCTGAAGCATCAAGGGATCACCTGTTTAGTACTGGAAGGCATCGTGGAGGGTAAAAATCGTAGAGGGAGACAAAGAGATGAATACACTAAACAGATTCAGAAGGATGTAGGTTGCCGTAGGTACTGGGAGATGAAGCTTGCACCGTATAGAGTAATATGGAGAGCTGCATCAAACCAGTCCCAGGACTGAAGACGACGACGACAACAACAACAACAACAACAACAACAACAACAACAACAACATGCACCTGTAATAGTTTTGCCCTTTTCCAGATAGTCGATGAGGATCATCCCTTGCAAATCCCAAAAGACAGTCACCATAACCTTTCCGGCCGAAGAAATGGTCTTCGCCTTTTTTGGTGCACATTCTCCCTTGTTAACCCATTGTTTAGATTGTTCTTTGGTCTCAGGAGTACAGTAATGTATGTTTCATCCACAGTGACGAAACGACGCTTAAAGATCTGGAGATTCTTCCCGAACAGTTGCAAACCGTTCTTGCAGTACTTCACACAATTCATTTTTTGGTAGAGCATGAGCAATCGCTGAACCCATCTTGCGGAAAGCTTTCTCATGTCCAAATGTTTGTCAAATATACGTATCCGTTCATTCGAGATGCCCACAGCACTAGCAATCTCACGCACCTTGACTCTTCTGCCATCTATCACCATATCATGAATTTTATCAATGATTTCTGGAGTCGTAACCTCCACAGGGTGTCCAAAACATTCAGCATCACTTCCAATTGGCTGCTCCGAAAAATTTTAAACCACTTATAAACTGTTCTAATCGAAGGTGCAGAGTCACGGTAATGTTTATCAAGCTTCTGTTTAGTCTACTGAGGTGTTTTGCCTTTCATAAAGTGATGTTTAAATCACCATAAGAAATTCTTTTTTGTCCCTTTTTTGACAAAACATTAGACTTCCTTGATTCACACGAATGCCGAACACAAAGAAATAGACCAATATGGCTGAAACTTGGTGTGCGTTCTTTCCAAAGATGCTACTAACTAAACATGACCTCGATATGCGCCGGTGGTACCATCTCTCGGACTTTTCAAACACCCCTCGTAGTTCCTCCCAAACCATCACACACAGATTTACTGTGGCTAGTAGCAGAAAAGAATAGCTCAGCCTCGATAGAAAAATAGTTTTTGTACTCTAATTTTTAAAGCTTTTTCTATTTTTATATTGAGCAGCACATCCATCAGTGAAATAATGCGCTTTCTTCACTTGTGAGTAATGATCTTCCAGCCACTTAACCATGTTTCCAACGTTTACAAATCCTACATCATGTTGCATACCACAACTTGTAAAGCAGTGGTTCACTATTACCAATTTACTTTCTTCATTTACTACATAAACACTAACAGGGGTGGATTATAGAGCTGCTTCTTGTCCAGTGGTAACTCTGAATTTCATTCTGAATTACAAAACTGTAGTTTTCAGCAAAATCCGTTAACAAAATTGCTTTTTCTGGGGTTAGATTTTCTTTCGATTTTTTCAATAATTTTGACTGACAGGTGCTAATGAGTGTGGTTTAAGTGCACCTGTAATTTTGTTAACAACAAGACTATGTATTCAAACAACACTTCCAGGCTGCTTTACTAATTCTGCCTGATGATCTGTGTTTATCCATTGCCTGAACTCAATTTCATCATCAGTATCTTTGTAAGCTAATTTGTTGCAATAATTCTGACAATTTCACTGGGACACTTATCACAGTGATTAAGCATGCAGTCGAAGTTTCCAGTCACGTACAAGAAATTTTATAAGTTCTTTGTATGTTTCTTCAGTGTGATCTGCATCCAAAAGCAAAGGATGACTTTTTTATATACAAATTCTGAATGCTAATTGTCTTTTGCTCCTGGTAACACTAAAGAATATTCATCATTTTGGTAGAAATCAGTGACAGTCTTTACCATGTAATCAGCAATAACTTCCTGTTTTCAGTTTCCTTGCTTGTCGAACCACGTGCTCACTAACATTGAATTCTGATATGTTTTTGTTTGACTAAGTGGGTGGAGCTAAAATTAAATTTTAACTTGCACTAACTACTTTTCGTTTCATTAATATCATGGCTTCAAAATCATTGGCTTTCTTAACAATTTCATCATCAAATTTTTCTTCTGTATGGTCAGAATCTTCAATACTGCAATTGAATGCCCAACACACTTTCTTTCCAAACCATGTTTCATTTTTTCTAGCTTCTTTTTGCAGTATGAAGCCTAGCTGTGTTTTGGAATTGAGTGAAGTTTTAAGGGAGAGCACCCCAAATCATGTTCAGCTTTATTTGCATCCTCGGTACCTTGACTTTTTAGTTCTGATTTGTGAAATGTCAGTTCCGGCTCATCTGCACCACTTTCATTTCTATCACTGATGTCAGTTTTCTGTTAACAAATCTTACAGCATGTTGTGCACAGTTTTTGGTGTGGTTTTATATAGATTCTTTTAGCATTTAATGTTTTAGACAGACAAGCAAATTGGCCTCAAAGATTTTTTAATTGTTTGTGTTTTCCGAAAGGATCACAAGTTATTTGATGAATTACAAAAAACTTTTAAGCAAAGGTATCTGTGACGTCCACACATAGTAGCACTTTCTTGATCTTTCGGAACGATTTTTTTACTTAGGTATAGGTTGTCAGGTGACATGTGTTCTTAGTCATTTTCCAATAGTGTGTGAAACCATTTTCCATTGCAATTAGTTGAGCACTTCACTTGAAACATACTTTTTACAAGTGGACTGATAGGGCCACACCACAAACAGGTATGACCTGTCTCACGGAAAGACAGAGACCTGAGGCCAAATAGACTAATTGATGCTTGCCAGTTATTCTCAACAATGAATTTCAGTACTTGTTGCATTGTTCTCATGCCTATAAAGGTTTCACACAAGCCACTGCTGTCTAAAAACTTTATCACTGTGAGCAGGTGATTGGCTGAACAAACACACAAATTTTGTACATCAGTCTTTAAAACATCGCTGAATTAATCAAATGATAGGAAATAGATTTTCACACTTAGTTAACTTGCCTACCTGGAATGAATTATAGCTAGAGATGCTAATTTGATACTCGTCGGGCGCTGATAACCACGCAGTTGAGCGCCCCACAAACCAAACATCATCATCATCATCATCATCATCGTCATCATCATCATCATCATCATCTGATACTCGTGCACCTGAGACAGTGAATGGATGAACTTCAAATCACAGCAAAAAGTATTTTGTATTCAGATGTGTGTCAGCAGAAGACCCATTCAAATTTTTATCATATTAGAAAGCTTACAATCTGGGGATCATTCCCAGCGGATTGGAGAAATGATGTAAGCATTTTTCCATATCCTTCCAATTTTTATAAAATAGGAAGTTGACATATTAATATTTTTTTAAAATTTTCTTTGTAACTTCACTGCTTCAATAACTGGACATGTTAACTATATGCCTTAACTTCTGAAAAAAATTCAAAATCAAAGCTTCATAAACACTCAAGTTATGGTCATTATGTAGATAGTACCATTTTGCATTAAAATTCTTGCAGAGCCCAATTATCAGAATATCACTGCATTTAAAATTCGATATAGTCTTGTAGTTTAGTCTCCGATAAATTGTAGTCTGAGACCAAAAAGATTTTGCAGATTTTCCGATGTTATAAGCAAATCTGCAAAGTTTTGTGAAAATCTGAGATAGGGGTTACAAATCCTTGAATTATTGTGTGTTTTGACATGGAATGACCTTGCCCCTTTCTCACATAAGTTTTAACGAATTTGAAGTTGCTGTTTTGTATCTAGTGTAAGAACGCATCTTTTTACATGCAAAACAAGCCACTAAATCTGTGTTCCTCATTGCCATCAAATGCGAAACCAAATTTCTTCCAAATTGATTTCAGTTTGGCTTCTTGCATTGACGTGAAATAAGCTTGTTTCACCTTACAAGAAATTATGCACTTGGTGTCCATTTTATTACACCACTCTCACTGTTTACTGTAATGCATTCATTATGTAGTCATTCAGTCACTATAAAGTGTTAACTGAAGGTGGCAAAACTTTGCAACTCATACCTCTCAGATAACCATTGATCACATTTGTCATCCACAACATGCTTCAGACTGCACAGAACTTAGGGTCAGGGCAATGCATGGTCACTATGTGCAAGTCCCCTGGGTGCTTCTGAAGTGGTCTGTGGCCAGTAATTGTGAACAGGAACAAACTTCCAGGTTCCAGACTTTGTTTCCAGCTAATATTACACAGGTGTACAGTGCTGATTAATGCACTCTTGTTCAGTGTCTGCAGGTGACAGTTCGACAATAATCATAAATGATTTACTGTACTTTAATTTTTAACTACAAAGCAATTGTTATTGTGGGCATCCACAAAACGTGCTTTACTGTTGATACCTACATGTGCTGCACAGTCATCTAACCATGATTGTCGTTCAATAAATGTTTCTTTGTTCAGTAGCTGTATCTCATTGTTAGATGATTTTTTTATGTTTGTTTATAAAACTGCATTGTGATTACATGGAAACACATCAAAATTTAGTGGCTGAAATTAGTTTATATCAAGTTACATTGTTAGTTGTATTCTTAGGAAGTAAACTTTTCATTAAGAGGTGTGTCTAGGTAGTATGACTACATTGAAACTCCATTGTAAAAAGAGTTGTTATTGTAGTAACATGCTGAACTCGAGATTATTGGATCTTTCTTTGGCTTAGTTATTAGGTTAGTTGTGTGTCAACATCTACAATACTAATCAGTTGCAAAGAGTGTGGTTTATGAAGATGGTGGCTCAAGTAGGCACAGCCGTCACAGGGATGCTACTTTGTTAGAGTAGAAGCTGACACATTATTAGATATGTTTACCACCAACTCTTACTGTGCAGTGTTCAGTAAATGGAAGTTACGGAACTGATTAGAATATTGTTTTATTTGTTCACTCTGGTTGTTGCTAATAATAAAGAAGCAGTGTTTCTTAACAAAAACATCATATTATAATCACTGAATTAGGTAAACATAGCACTAAGTCTAAAAGATTTCCATTAAATGTATTCTGAAGACAATAATTCAAACATAAAACAGAGTGGTGGAAGGGATTTACAAATTATAACAGAACAGCTTGTGCTGGCTTTCCCAGTGTCAGGATTGGTATAAGCTGTTGGTGTGGCTTTTCTCACTGGTGGAATGGAAAAATTACAGGTCCACTGAACCAAGCTCTCTCTATCTTTCCAGTGGACAAGTATACATATAGGACCTATGGCCTGTCTTCTGTACTTGTCACTACTATCTGTTATATGAAGTGTTGTTACATATGTTTTATTATCCAATAATGGAAAAACTTAGAGTATTCTTCTTGTGGTGCCACCTAAATGGGCAGTCTAGTGATAATGGGTGAGATGGATGGTGGAGAAATTGGACATGGAGTGAGAAAAGGAAGTTCAGACAGGTTATTGGGAAAGTATTGAAGTGGAACAAGTAGTTGCGTTTATGGACAGTTTAGGAGATAACCTATATCATTGCAGTGGCTTAAATTTAATCAATATTATGTTCTTCAACATTGTGTTACTAGTGAAACACACTGAAATTTTATAATGAAGTAAAAATCTTTGTATAATGTAGCTTATGTACATTAGAACTTAAGTTTATAAACTTGTCTGTTTGTGACGCTCAATTATGTTTTTTCAAGTTCAGATTGTATCACTACAATCACACAATTTCCAGTGTTCTGAGTCATTAACAGACTTATGTTCACGATACCTTAATTCTAGGTTTTTCTTTTACTGGATTCCTTTACTCAAATTCTTTGTGATAGATCAGTGTGAAACATATTCCAGGAGGAAGCAGCTTCATTATTAATACAGTCAGTACAAAACATACGTTATATATATATACACACACCTAAAAACAAAGATGATGTGACTTACCAAATGAAAGTGCTGGCAGGTCGACAGACACACAAACATACACACAAAATTCAAGCTTTCGCAACAAACTGTTGCCTCATCAGGAAAGAGGGAAGGAGAGGGAAAGACGAAAGGATGTGGGTTTTAAGGGAGAGGGTAAGGAGTCATTCCAGTCCCGGGAGCGGAAAGACTTACCTTAGGGGGAAAAAAGGACGGGTATACACTCGCACACTGCCCTGAAATGAGATCCATCCTTCATGAAATCCTCCCCACTCCACCAAGAGTGTCTTTCTGCCGTCCACCTAACCTACGTAACCTCTTAGTTCATCCCTATGAAATCCCCAAACCCCCTTCCCTACCCTCTGGCTCCTACCCTTGTAACTGCCCCCGGTGTAAAACCTGTCCCATGCACCCTCCCACCACCACCTACTCCAGTCCTGTAACCCGGAAGGTGTACACAATCAAAGGCAGAGCCACGTGTGAAAGCACCCACGTGATCTACCAACTGACCTGCCTACACTGTGATGCATTCTATGTGGGAATGACCAGCAACAAACTGTCCATTCGCATGAATGGACACAGGCAGACAGTGTTTGTTGGTAATGAGGATCACCCTGTGGCTAAACATGCCTTGGTGCACGACCAGCACATCTTAGCGCAGTGTTACACCGTCCGGGTTATCTGGATACTTCCTACTAACACCAACCAATCCGAACTCCGGAGATGGGAACTTGCTCTTCAATATATCCTCTCTTCCCGTTATCCACCAGGCCTCAATCTCCGCTAATTTCAAGTTGCCGCCACTCATACCTCACCTGTCATTCAACAACATCTTTGCCTCTGCACTTCTGCCTCGACTGACATCTCTGCCCAAACTCTTGTCTTTAAATATGTCTGCTTGTGTCTGTATATGTGTGGATGGATATGTGTGTGTGCGCGAGTGTATACCCGTCCTTTTTTCCCCCTAAGGTAAGTCTTTCCGCTCCCAGGACTGGAATGACTCCTTACCCTCTCCCTTAAAACCCACATCCTTTCGTCTTTCCCTCTCCTTCCCTCTTTCCTGATGAGGCAACAGTTTGTTGCGAAAGCTTGAATTTTGTGTGTATGTTTGTGTTCGTTTGTGTGTCTGTCGACCTGCCAGCACTTTCATTTGGTAAGTCACATCATCTTTAAGTATATTTTTCCTTCGTGGAATGTTTCCTTCTATTATAACTATATGTTGACCTGCCAGCACTTTCATTTGGTAAGTCACATCATCTTTGTTTTTAGGTATATTTTTCCTACGTGGAATGTTTCCTTCTATTATATATATATATATATATATATATATATATATATATATATATATATAAAATTGTAGAAAGCATTTATGACTCCCCTTGGGGCCTTTGATTAATCTAATGTCACTGCATGCATTGTTTGTTGCAGAAAACTGTAGAAGGACGGAAACTGCAGATGCGCCAGTCATTGAAGGACAGAGATCGTGACCGTGAGAGCCGTGAGCGTGAAAGGCTCCGTGAAAGAGATCGTGAAAGGGAACGAGAGCGGGAGCGTGGTCTCAGTGGTGGCTCAAGTAGGCACAGCCGTGACAGGGAAAGAGAGCGGGAGAGAGACAGAGACAGAGAAAGAGACCGGGATCGAGACCGTGAGCGTCGTCACAGACACGGCAGCCGTTCTCGCAGTCGGGGAGATAAACGTTCACGCTCACGCTCAAAGTCTCACAGCTCCAGGTAGGGATCATATGTTTTCATGAACCCATGCATGCTGTAGATTAACATTCTAATAATAGAGTGCAATGGCAGAGGGGTGTACACAAAGTATAGTTTTGCACTGTACATTCAATTGAAAGTGAGTTGAAGTTTTTTTGTCTGCTCTTAGTGTCTTCTGGAGACATATGAAAAATTGTTTAAATTTTTAAATTTATTGTAGTTATTGCCTGCTATTTCTGAAAGAGGTTGCAGATCTAAAACAGTCAACAATAAGTGAAGTGTTGTAAAATAAAAATTTAAATTTTCCATTAAAGTGGGAAAAAATTTTCATCGCAAACCCTTATTGTACTGTACATCATTGGAATGCTTGTGGGAAGTGCTATAAAGTGGCACCTCTTCCATCATTTTAACTTAACTAGAAGAGTTTGCTACAGTAATTTCAAATTAGAGCAGTCTTTTGTTTATTGATAGTTTTTGACAACTTTGCATTGTCTTATTTTCAAAATGGGTTGATATATTTTAATATAGTTGGGTATTTTTAGCCTATGTGTAGGCTACCTCAATGCCAGATTTAATCAAAATTTGGGGCAAGAAATAAGATCAATGTCTTGTCTTGACTTAACATGGAATGACTCTTGATGTGCTGGTCAGGTGGGGAAAGATTTCAGTTAAAGGACTGAAACACATTTTTCTTGCAGATCACATCGGTCACGTAGCAGCAGTCGATCTAGACGTTCACACCGTTCCCGCTCTGGTGACAGGAAGGATAGATCACGTTCCCGTGACAGGAAAAGGGAAAATTATGAACATTCTTGACAGTTCCAGCACTAATTTTGGAGGACTATAGCTTTCTTAATTTCAGTTTTATTTTAAAGACACCATATACCAGTTGTTAATAATATTCATACATTTTTGTTACTGTTCAAAATAAATTAGTGTGCTAGTAGAGATTGTTTTCATTTGTTTGTTGACACGTAATGGCTGTTCACTGAATTTTGTTTCACCTGTATTACTGACTAGTAAACATTTGGATAAAAAAAATAGGTTAGTATAGTTGTTTCCTTTGATATAGTATTCCTTGTCTATTGTTTTCTCTCATAGCATAGCATTGATAATATGGTTTTCATGTTGTGGTTTCACCAGTCTTAGGAGGAAATATTTAGTTCATCAGTACCTGACAGTTACCTGAGGTTCAGACCAATCAGCAACTGTTTTGTCAAGAGATAAAACAAGAGCCTATGAGAATCGCAGACATTGGTAAGAGTTAGAATAAAAATTGTCAGGTTTGGCATCAGATGGCCTCTGGTAGCAGCTGTCACTCTTTCATTGCCTGAAAAAGGGTGGTGGTTCAGGACACACTTGCCCCTGGGAAACTGCCTCTCCAGTGATCAGTGCCCCGAGTATACATCAGGGTGTACAGAGGAATTTATCCAGCAAGAGCAAGATTCTAAAATTTCCATTTTAATACAACTACTTGGAGTTTCAGAATAGATTGGGTATAAGAACTAAAGTTGATTCACTCTGTTCCGAAGTTTATCAGTGGTGGTTGCATTGAGTCACAGTGCTACATCCATTGTTTCACCATATCTCACATTTGTTGTGCATTGCCTTTCTGAAAAATAGCATCTGGGGTGTTGGACAAAAAGGGTATGCCTACAGGTTGCGGGATGTCATTCATGTATGCCACATTAGTCAGTGCCCTGGGTGCACACAAACTGATTTGTGGTTGTACCCAATAGCACCCCACACTATAGAGCCGTAAGTTGGTGCTGTAGGTATTGTGTGAATGCAGTCACTGTGATGTTGCTCCCTCATCTTCGGCCGACCAAATTGTGTCAATTTTCAAACAGAACATGGATTTATCCAAAACCAATATCTGATGCCATTTCTGTCCCCAGTGATGACGTTCTGTGCTCCATAGCTGTCTAGCAGGTTTTTGCATATTCGTTAACGGTAGGCGGAGAACTGGCACCACACACATAACCCATGCTGTAATAAACAGTGATGGACTGTCACCACTGATAGTGTATGAAGTGTTTAACTTTTCCATTGTTAAAGCCAAAAAGGATGCGAATCTGTCCTGCAATGTCAGTCGAATGAGGTGTCAATCTTCTTGGGGATAATCTGGGTGGTAGGACTGGACCTATCTCGCATGTTCTATGGCCTTCCGTGAACCATTCTGCACACACCCATTGCACAGCCAAAGCACTTCATCCCATAAGAGCAGCAATTTCCCAGATGGATGCATCACTCTCTCAAGCCAATAATGTGACCCCCTTTCAAACTCGTTTGACAGTACGTTTTGCACTTACATCTGCGAAGCATCCTTCACGGCTAATTAAGTCGCTGAGCCATTATCTTTGGTTTATAGTGACAACAAGAACCACAGGCACATTTTACCAGTAGGTAGTGTTGTGCGTGATATCAATGTTGACCTTGAACCCACAGGCTAACGTGGTTCAAATGCTAATCATTTCTGCAGAATGTACTAGTGTGTGTGTGTGTCCTGTGAATATGAATATCTGTAGTCATTCGAGGTGTTCATGTTTTTTCTAAACATGAGTGTACATCTATTTATTAATGTGAATGTGAAAGGTACCTTCCTTATTCAATAATCCAAAACCGATTCTTTCATATGTTAAAATACAGGGTATATAGATGGCTTATAAGTTAGTGACCACTTTAACTTTTATATTTATTAATCAGTCTTATTAAAGTTGGTGTCATTAGATTAAAGAAACAGCTGTAATATAAAATTATTAAATTCCTGGAATTATGCTACAAATATATACAGATCCGCAAAGAAAATCGTTTCTGAAGATTCTTTGCAAATTTCAGGAATCTTTTCAATGAAGTAAATTGAATCACATAATGCCTATTATAATTTTCAGCTTTAAACAGTTAGGAGGAGGATGTTTTTTCTTTGCTTGCTAGATCTTATACTTCACAGTAAAGATGAGTGATGAGTGTTTAAAGCAGCTAAACAGTACATGAAACAACGAAAAATTCAGTCTAGCAGCAGCACTCGGACATCAGGTTGTGTTTGTGTGTGTGTGTGTGTGTGTGTGTGTGTGTGTGTGTGTGTGCGCGCGCGCGTGCGTGCGTGTGTGCGCGCGTGCTTTTAATCTTGATGCCATGCTTTCTATCTGCCTGTATGCTTCTTTAAATGTCTCTTCTGTCTAGTAAGTTATTAGAAAGTAGTAAGTTTTACCAGGTACAGTAGTGAGACTGCTGTGAACTGCAGTTGTGCATTCTCATTCGGAGCTTGCTACACTGATTTCTGCTGTCATGTTTAAATTTTATTTGTCCCCTAACATAGGGGTTAAAGATCCCATAAATTAGATATTCTTTGTTTCACCCTTGCAGATTCTTCATAATGCATCTTTGACTGATTAGTTCCAGAAAAATTTTAAATCATAGTCCTTTTCTGCAACATACACACTTGATTTAGAAACCATGATGGGGAAAACACATTCTATAGGTTTTGCGACAGCAGAGATGTCGGAAGGAAAGAAGCAGTAGCAGCAGAGAGACTGATTTAATAAGTCATGTTTGAATCATGTGAATTATTTGAAATTTCACCATTTAATACCTAAAAGATGTTCACAAAAGGTGGTACCTAAGAGGTGCACACAAGGTGCTTAGAATACGTTTAAAAAGGTTTATCTTGTAACATTAAATTTCCTGCAAACAAGTTTCTGAAGTGCTACTTGTTCCAGTGGAAAATGTCTCAAAAACATGGCGAAGTTGAATGCTCAGACTGTTTTTAATGCAAAGACTTAGATAAATTTAGCAAAAATTGTGTTCAAAAAACAGCAAAGACTTACTTTAGTATGTAACCTTAGATAAAGAAAAAAATCCCAACATTTAACCCTATGGAATACATGAAAAGTATTTAAAAAAACATTTAGTCAAAAGTATGCTGTAAAGAGGAAACATAATAGGCAAATACATGGAAATACATGAGTCAAATTTCTACTAATAAGAAATTGTCTATTTGTTCCTTCAGAAAAGGCAAGATTGTGTTAAGACAGAATGAATTTTTTGTAATGTTAGATGTGTAATTAGCTTTCAAAGAAAAATATCGTTGTGTTAAAATTGGTTTTACTAAATTTTGTGAAGTTTGCCCAAAAGAATGTGTTCCTGTAAAGTCATGGAACACATTTATAAGGTAGTTGTTGTAACACTGAACTTTTACACAACCCTGGTTGCAGACTGCAGCAGGAAGAGTGCATGCTGCATTGCTGATCTGCCTGCTGAAGAATATAAAGTGTATAATTTTTTGCTGTGTAATGTGTTGTTGTTTTCAGGCAATGGAATACAGACTTGAGTGACCTTCGCTGGGCATATTAATGAAGACAGTTTTTGAATTTGTTGAGTATCTAGTTCAAAAACTTTACTCTTTACATATCAAAATCTGTCGCTAATTAACCTGTGGGACTGCAGTGTGGCCACCACTTGCCACAGAGAGCCTCATTCTGCATGTCTTCTGGCAGCAACAAGCTCTGCCTTACCCCTGTATTTAAGTTCCAATGGCCTGGACCCACAATGTAATTAAGATTGCCCAGCTTTTGAGCTATTCCACAGTTCAGCAAATTGGTCCAGTGTTGTATCAGTTGTGCACAACTTACATTCTGTAAGTGCGTGTGTGTACAATCCAACTGGTTTCATTTTGTGAAATATTTTATAAGTAATTACAGCTTCTCGTAATTGTTAGAAATACCACAAAAGATTTATCAATCAATACAGTGATATAAATTAATACCACTTGTCTCCAATTCTTCAGTATTTCAAAATTCATATTATTAGCACTCCTACAAAAAACAGCAAAGATTGATAATCTTAAAGGGTGCCATATCATTCGAAACACAGGTACACATAATGGAACTGCATCTTGTTATATTCTCATGTTGTCAGGTTGTTGTTGTTGTGGTGGTGGTGGTGGTGGTGGTGGTGGTGGTGGTGGTGGTCTTCAGTCCAGAGACTGGTTTGATGCAGCTCTCCATGCTACTCTATCCTGTGCAAGTTTCATCATCTCCCAGTACTTACTTTAGCCTACATCCTTCTGAATCTGCTTAGTGTATTCATCTCTTGCTCTACCTCTAAGATTTTTACCCTCCACGCTGCCTTCCAATGCATTACCTACCATTCTCAATAACTAATTGCCTGCATTTTTGTCATACAGGATGTATGATGTCACTACTATCACTGTTGATGTCGGAAGTATCAACATAACACTCACTGTTCTCATCACAACATTTAAATTTTGAAAAAACATATTTCAGTATGTGAATGTGGCCATGAATATCATGTAACTGGGTGATTCAGAGATATGAATAATGTCAAAAGCCTTGTCTGTTATGTGTGGTGAAGCATATCAAAAGTCATAAGTCATACGATGTACCAGGTCCATACAGTTTACATTTTGCCCAACCTATGTACCTGGGCCAGGCTCTTGATCACATTTGGCCCAAATACTGGACCAAGAGTCTCGCACGTGGTTGCAAACTACAGTTGTAGCCCACCGATCATCTAACATTAGCACAGCATAGTACTGCTGTTTCATGTATTCCTCAGGTATGATTCCCCACTCCCACTAGTAGTGTGGAGACTCCCATGGTGCTAAGATGTCTAAATTGTTGTTGAAGCTTTGGCAAGTATTCATGGAAGTTAAATGTTGTAATTTTATTACTAGTTGTTGGTTATATCATTTCGTATTGTGTGTGTTTATATAAATAATATGGATAAACAAATTTGAAGCTGACACAAAAAAGCAATGTAAAGGCAGCTCCAGTTGCTCTGTAGAACATTATTTAGTCCACTACTGGTTTCGACTTTTGATAAAATGCGCAGACAATAGGACATTACTCGGAACTGTCGTCAGTGGCATGTTGTGCTGGTCTACAGTTTTGTCAATATGGTGGATATAATGGTCTTCTGATATATATCAGATGACTAACTCTGAAACGAAAATTGTCTGCTGTCATTGCCTGGAAGAAGTCATTCATGCAGCAAGATCTTCTATTGATCATTGTATATGAGAACAAAACAAATCCGAAGGTATGAAACTCAAAACAAAACTTCCTCTTGGGCTTCCAAAACAGCCCTTGCAACTTATTATGCAAATTCAGGGCAGAATTACCCATTGTCCTTTTTGTAGCAGGGCATACAATCACAGCAAGTGTAAACAGTGCAGCAAATGAGATCCATTTGTGACAATCATTGGCAGTCATATTCTGAATGCATGCCAGTAGATTGAAGGTGATTGTGGAAAATTGATTATTGGTTCAGTTAGATGATCAGAAATTGTTACCCTAATAAGTATTTATGATATAAAAAACGTGAACATAACCTAAAGCTGTGCTTGAGCATTGATTGTTTGTTGAGATTGTTTGTTTAAAACACTAGTTAAAAAGTTGATCTTTGTTAATTTTATGTACAGATGCGGTACAAATAAAGAAATATGGTGATACTCTTTGCTTGCATTCTCATGTCTAATTGCCTATTCAATAAATTGCATTTTGCATATGTGATGATTTCCTTTCTTTTGTTTATAGCAGGGTTGTCCAAACATGGGCTGCATAAAGCCCAAAGCAGGTATTGAGGCATTCCATAGCATTGATCATACATTCAGTAAAAAAGTTCCATAAAATTGAATCTTTGTAAAGTTGTGTTAAATTGAATATTTATAATTTGAAACTGCCACCACATGGTGCTATTCTGTCATTGATTTATCCTTTTAAAAATGAAGATATAAAGTGGTTATTGTTAGTGTTGAGTATATTATTTGCAACATAAAATGTTGGGCAACCCTGGTTTATAATTTGCGTATTGTTCACAATTAGATTCTGTTTCTAATTCTTTCGTGATGACAAACCTTCATCAGTAGGCATCGTTGTGTGTTGATGTTTCAAGTTTGTTGGTTACCCAGAATTTTTGTCTTTTTAAAAGAATGTCCTATAAGGACCACTGTTAAGTATGGAGAAAAATTTTAGAGTTTCAGGTTTTGTTAACACAGACTGGCATGGTGCTGACACACCCATCACTAATGTGTTAAAATTGAACAATGAAACCCACTAATACTTTACACACTATTATAGTGGATTCAGCAGAAATTTGTTTCCTTCAGGCTTTGCACAATGATTTTGCTGACAGAAAATTAAAGTTCTCCTTCATCCATTTTGTTTTATGCCATAAAACAGAGGATTGCATTAAGTGTTGTAAAAGTGATTGTTTGCAGCATGATAAACTTTCTAAGGTTTCCAGAAAACCACTCTCATCTGTACTGCAGAATTGAATGTTTTGGCAGTACTTATGGCAAAGATGCACTTAATGGAATAGGTGCAACTGTTAAATGTTAAGCCACAAAATCAATTCTGTAGTGTCCATGTGATAGTCACATTCTAAGTTCAAAAGGTGTGTTCACGTGTGCCAAAACTCGTTACAGGAATACAAATATTTTATGCTGTGACAGAGGAGGTAACAAATTTAATGAATGTTACAAAAAATAAAACTAGTTCTACTATTCCTGAGAAAATAGTTAAATGATTTTTTTCCCTTCAAACCACTGAATGAAACCAGGTTGCTGATAGTCTGTCATCTACTAAATTCATACAACTTAATCTTGGCATTAAAAGCAATGCTTCTATCACTAGTAAAGAAATGTTCATTGCTTCTATCTATGAAAACAGATTGTGGCTCATAATAAATGTTCTGGTGACCATTCAAGAGCATAGATATGCAAACAGTCAAATTCATGAGACATTGACCTTCCTCAATAGTTATGGCTAGTACTGTTTGTAGGGTCCATTATGAAAAATATTTTAATGACTTTGCCTGCTCTTAGTGCAAGCTCAAGCACAGGCTATCTTGTATACTGTTAGGATCAGACACACTGTTCCCCATTGATAATTTGCTTAACAGTAGCTGTCACAAAATAAAATAAATGCATTTTTATAGTCTTTCATTTGTCACTACACAGGACAAATACCATTCTGAGTTTTTTTAATAAGATTGTGATTTTGATGGAAAGACTTTCAGTACAGAGTTGTAAGCATAATTATCACACTTTAATAATTTCAGATTGTAGTTGATACTTTGCTTTCCAAGACACCAAGTGGAATAAAATAAATCTGTGAATAAAGTTAACACCATTTCTACTGATGCCAGTTTGTGAAAATGAACCGAATTTTGTAATTACACTGTAACCACTGTTTTGATCTCAATATTCAAAATAAAATAAATTTAACCTTCTTTCATTATGTACTTTTTACAACTTTTCACAAATGTCAGTGACATGAGGGCAACATCATTTATTTTGGCTGATTTTCAGTGGAATGAGCTAAAAGGGAAAAGTCTGATACACTGATCCACTGTTTACACAGAAATCTTGGTATTTAGGACTGCACAAGAGTTTTCATACCCACATTTGGGCAGAAACATTAAAACTGCACCCAGTTCTATGTATAAAAGAAATAGAAATAAAAGAAATCTTGTAACAAAATTTGAGGTGTAATGGATTTTTCTAGAGGGACATGATTTGCAAAGTACTAAAAACAAATATTTATAATATTATACAGATGATACAAAATTAACATTACATACATTTAAATTAAATGTTCGAAGTTATATGATGCACATTAATTTTTACACTTTAAGCAAATAAGTCCACACAAATTCGGGAGGACGACTGTTCAATCCCGCGTCCGGCCATCCTGATTTAGGTTTTCCGTGATTTCCCTAAATCACTCCAGGCAAATGCCGGGATGGTTCCTCTGATAGGGCACGGCCGACTTCCTTCCCAATCCTTCCCTAATCCGATGAGACCGATGACCACGCTGTCTGGTCTCCTTCCCCAAACCAACCAACCAACCAACCAACCACACAAATTATGTTCAAAAATTTCCTGCTCTTATATGTAGATGTTTTCTTGTGACCATTGTGTTCATTTTCCTCCTGAAATTTCTGCTTTTAAGTTAAGTTTGAGTTTTGTTGTTGCAGTAAAAAATCCATTTAATGGTAACTGTCAGTTTGAAGGTCCAAGCTCTTGTGTATTTCCCACAATCTTATGTAATAGTTAAATTCAGTTAATATTGTAGGAGTGACAGTGTATGGATGGGGAAGTTTTCTTTCTTATCTGTAATGCGACACAACCTGAGAGAGGTAGGCACTTGTTTCTGCAAAATTTTAAAAGGCAAAGTGTTCTTATGGCGATACAAATTTAGTTCGTGAAAAAATAATAAATTTAGTGTTCTCTTTAGTTTAGTCCTACTTGATCTCCTGTTTTTTTTTTTAAACCACAAATATTGTACTTTCTGGAATTACTATTATGTCCCACTATTTTTGTTAGTCTTGGTAATAATGTTACACGAAGGCAGTCATTGCTTTCCTAACACTACAATTTGCTTTCTCCTATCATAAGCTTAGCAACCTGAACATACTGTTAGATACATGTTCCACAGATCATTTGGATGTTGTTGGCCCCACCCTCCACCCACCCCCACCCAAGCCAGTTGGAAGGATATAGACCTTACTGTTCTTCTCAAATTGTTATGGACTATTTGTGACAAATTTCATTAGCAAATATGTGTATTTATAGCACAGTTAAAATGCCTTGCTCCTTTAAGTACCTGCATGATGTATGTTTGTGGACACCACATAATATGCTTGCTGCTGGGTTTTGTGCAGTCAATACTTTCTTTCTAAATGAGGAATTACCCCAGAAAATAATTACATAAATCTTTATTGAGTGGAAATATGTCAGGAGGTTAATTTCTTTCCAAGAATAGCTGTTTTATTAATATGTGCACCCAAAAATTTGGAGCATTTTACCCGATTTACTGGCTCCCAATTGTACTAAGTCAGTTACTGATGTGACTACTTCTTTTATAGAACTGAAGATAGTGTGTATTTTCAAAATGTAGGGAGTGTCCATTTTCTGAGAACCACTTAATTGTCTGAAAAGCATTGTTAACAATCTCTTCAGCAACACTAGTATTGTGTGCAAAAAGTACCAAGAGTGGACCCAAAATTGAGCCCTCTCCTCTCTAAAATTTTCTACCCTTCCAACATCATTTGAATTGCCTGACACATTTTTCTTTTTTCTTTCTTTTTTTTTTTTTTTTTTTCTTTTTTTTTTTTTTTCTTTACATAAGATTCAAGCTAGCTGTGTGTAGAGCCATCAGTTCCATAAAACTTCAGTTTTTTGAAGAGAATAACATAGCTACACAATCAAATGCTTTGAAAAGACGATTTATTGTTATTATTATTCTTATTATTTAGGGCTTGAACTGTTTGGTGAGTGAATGTATTAATAACATTCTCAGTTGAGCACCTGTTCTGGAACACAAACTGTGATATGGTAAGTAAATTGTTTCTACCTAAGTATGAGACTACTCTGGAGTACATTACTTTTTCTGGTATCTTGTAGAAAGATGTCAGCAGTGAAACTGAATAACTGTTGAAGCCTTTCTGGTCCCCTTATGGAAAGGTGTAACATTTGCCTATTTTAACCAGCCTGGAAAATTTCCAAGTGCCAGTGGTGCTTTACATATTGTAAAGTGGACATTACTTATTAAGTTGGAACCATGTTTCAGAATTCTGTACACTACAAAAGCTTTTATTTTTTAGAATTATATTAATTTATGTGAAGGTTGTTGCTGCTACTTCTAGTTGCTTAAAGTTTGCAGTTGCATTAGTGAGTTGCAGTTGCATTAGCGAGTTGCAGTTGCAGTAGCATTAGCGAGTTGCAGTTGCAGTAGCATTAGCGAGTTGCAGTTGCAGTAGCATTAGCGAGTTGCAGTTGCAGTAGCATTAGCGAGTTGCAGTTGCAGTAGCATTAGCGAGTTGCAGTTGCAGTAGCATTAGCGAGTTGCAGTTGCAGTAGCATTAGCGAGTTGCAGTTGCAGTAGCATTAGCGAGTTGCAGTTGCAGTAGCATTAGCGAGTTGCAGTTGCAGTAGCATTAGCGAGTTGCAGTTGCAGTAGCATTAGCGAGTTGCAGTTGCAGTAGCATTAGCGAGTTGCAGTTGCAGTAGCATTAGCGAGTTGCAGTTGCAGTAGCATTAGCGAGTTGCAGTTGCAGTAGCATTAGCGAGTTGCAGTTGCAGTAGCATTAGCGAGTTGCAGTTGCAGTAGCATTAGCGAGTTGCAGTTGCAGTAGCATTAGCGAGTTGCAGTTGCAGTAGCATTAGCGAGTTGCATTAGCATTAGCATTAGCATTAGCATTAGCGAGTTGCAGTTGCATTAGCATTAGCATTAGCATTAGCGAGTTGCAGTTGCATTAGCATTAGCATTAGCATTAGCGAGTTGCAGTTGCATTAGCATTAGCATTAGCATTAGCGAGTTGCAGTTGCATTAGCATTAGCATTAGCGAGTTGCAGTTGCATTAGCATTAGCATTAGCGAGTTGCAGTTGCATTAGCATTAGCATTAGCATTAGCGAGTTGCAGTTGCATTAGCATTAGCATTAGCATTAGCGAGTTGCAGTTGCATTAGCATTAGCATTAGCGAGTTGCAGTTGCATTAGCATTAGCATTAGCATTAGCATTAGCGAGTTGCAGTTGCATTAGCATTAGCATTAGCATTAGCATTAGCGAGTTGCAGTTGCATTAGCATTAGCATTAGCATTAGCATTAGCGAGTTGCAGTTGCATTAGCATTAGCATTAGCATTAGCATTAGCGAGTTGCAGTTGCCTGGGGGCTCTCAAAATTTGTACTGATGTTATGTCAGTATTAGTAGATGGTTGTTAGGTCAATTTTTCCCCCTCTGTCTTTATAAAGACTGGAATACATTTTTGCCTGGCTATCTTGAAGTAAAATGAGGGATGTAATAAACCCTGTGTTTTGAGCAAGCGGATATTATGTTCTGTCAACACCAATTTTGTTGCTGTTACAGTCAGTGGTGAAATCAGTTTATCTCTGCTAGGGTTCAACAGAATTGTTGCAGAAGTAGCTACGTCGTATTTAAATTTCCATGACATGTCAAAAATACATATTTTGTGTGGAACACTTTTGAATCTTGAAAGAGATAGCCTTTTCTGTTTTTATTGCCATACCTACTTGTTTTTATTTTTCTCGATGTGTTGGAAAGTGATGAGTGGTGTAGTGTCTGTCATTGTAAATTCAGAAATCTTTCCCAAAATACTCAGAATAGTCTTGGTACAAGTCTAAGGTCACTAATATGAACATTCATTGCAGCTTGCATGCACACTGCACAGTATAGCATGCAGCCTGTTGAATAACAGTCACATTTTTATCAGTTCTTGTGTTGTTGATAGTAATTATAGAAGTGGACTGTTATACATTGATTTGATAAGTGGTTCATTGTCTGAACAGAAAGAGTGCTTGGATATATGGTCAAGAAATAGTTGTTTACACTGAGAAAATGTAGTTTTCATTACAAAATGTGAAGAATAAGATTCATTTTAGGATGTGTTGTTACTTGTCATATAACTAGCTTCATATGCCAAATATTTATCTTCTCTGGCAGGATCTACTTTCACTCCAAAATTTTCTGGCTTAATGTTAACCATCTTATACTTCATATATGGCTGCCAAAGATCAGCACAAGTAACACTATTCTTGCAAGTCTCAACTGTTGCGATTAAGCGAGATACCTAATAGGTGCTACATTCTAGTATCAGAAAGATACGGATTGTGTCTTACATGAACGCCAGCTGTATGTAGCGTGTGAAACTTCATTAATTAACTGGTAAACACTTGTTGGTGAGGCATACAGGCAGTCTTGGATTTCAATGCATATTAGCCCCTTAAATGCTAATTATGTTGAAGTCAAGCAGGTTGGCCTACTGTCAAACTCTTGGGTAGTTCAGTGAAGGACTTCAAAGTTATTTGTATACTGGGTCTTGTGGTCAATTGAAATTTAGAGTATGTTGCAATCGCTTTATTTATACTTCATTGTTTAGTCACCCATATATGCTTTAACCAACGAAGGAGAGAGAACATTGCTTGTTTGAGGTTATGCTTTCTCTCTTTCTCTCTCTCTCTCTCTCTCTCTCTCTCTCTCTCTCTCTCTCTTTATTAATATATTCATTGCACCTGACTCTTAAGTGTAGGTGCCCACTTGTGATTCAGTTAATTTTGCAGTTGTGCACATGTTTCTTCAACCGACTGACTCCAGGACTTTGACATGAATGGGTTGATAGATTGAAAAAATTATTGCTGATCAGTTACTAAATGTTTTAGAAATGACTCTTCAGAGGCGGTGAATTGGAAAATGGCTGGCATCCCAAGAACTCAGAAGTTGGCACAGTAATGAGTGTGGAAGCAGGTCTGTCAAATGTTGTGTAACCTTGCAGTATCGGATAGTGTGGACAGTAATGGTTATTAAATCGATGATGATGATGATGATGATGATGATGATGATGATGATGATGATGATGATGATGATGATGATGATGATGATGATGGTCCCACATTAACAGAAGGAACCACATGACACAATATTCATAAAAAAGAAATGTTTTACATACTCATCCCCCTATTACCAATAGCCCTATGGATTTCCGTATAAGTTACTGCCTTACAGATGACACTCCAGTCTGTAATTGCTTATGTGAATGACAAACTAGTGAATATGAAGAATGAATGTAGGATTTGTAACTGGAAATTAGCAGCAATACTCAGTATCTTGCAGTACATATGACTGTGAAATCAGATTTAAGTCTGTTGAAAGAAAGGCTCACAGGTGGGAAACAGTGAAATAGAGATAAGGATAAGCCAAGACTGCTTCAGACATCAGTCTGAACGTCCAAAACCAGATCAGTTGAGAGTTATTACATACTAAATTATTCCAGCAGTGGATTGTGTTAATGTTTCACTTAGGAGTAGGCTTATCTTCAGATGAAAATGAGTATTTCATTTGTATAATATATATAAAACAAATAAATGTGTTATCAGGATGTAGATACCGAACGATCCATCTGATTATTAATATAAATAAGTGCTGTGTGTGCAAAAGGGAAGAAAAAATTTCATGTCTGGATGGTTGTGAATTTGTTGGTGAAGCTGTATGTTAGCCATCATTATTATGTGTTTAATTCTTAGAATAGTTTTCCTTTTTTCTTTCAGCTAAATCTTTTTTAAAATCTAAAAACATGTTTCACTGGAACACAAGGGTTAAATAGAAGGAACGGTTCTAAGAAACTGCATCTGTTGAATTGAGAAAAGGAAATATAATTGCAGGTTATTCTACGTGCTTGATTGATGACTGGTAAGTGTAAGGATAGACAAAAAGATTTGTTAAATTTTGAGTTTCTTTATAAAGGTGTTAATAAATGCTTCCAAGCAAGTAATACCTATATCACTGTCACTGGCCAAATATGTGTATATGTCAGAAACTAATAAGCAGGACTAGATGTTATTGTATTATTTGTATGAAGAGAAGACAGATCAGTGGCCTGAAACTTATTCTGTAATATGATTGACTTATTGTTACTTTCCAAATCACTTTACTTCCATAACAGATAGTTGGGAAGTAAAATGGTACAGTACAAATACAAGATAAAAGTAATAATGGAACTGTCTCCACCAATCAAAATTGTTAGATGCATGAAAGAAACTTTGAGGGTAGGGGAAAAGGTATAACCTGCATGTTGTGCAGAAGTGGGAAGCAATTGATTTGGGTAGGGTGGGTCGAGGGGAGAGGAAGGAAGGTCATGCAAGAGATGGTAAAAGTACACAGAATGAGGCAAGTATACTGATGAAACATGAATGCAGAGATTTTCCCGGCAATTACAGATTCTGTGTTAATTCCAGTGGTTGGTTTTGTAATGGCAGTTTTTAATATATCCAGATAAAAACTGTTTGTTTCAATCGTACAATGTTGAGTACTTCATGTGTAGGTTAGACATAGGGCTGGGGAGAGATGGAAGGGGTGGGGGGAAGTAGTGGAAAAGAGAGAAATAAAGACTGGGTGTGGTGGTGGAATTACGGCTTTGTGCTTGCAGTGTGGTTTCACAGTTGCCCGAGACTGCAGCCAGAGAGAGAGAGAGAGAGAGAGAGAGAGAGAGAGAGAGAGAGAGAGAGAGAGAGAGTGTGAGTGTGAGTGCATGCGTTAATTGCCAAAGAAAATGAGGCAGAATGACTTTGTTGCTCTCAAGTAGGAAGTGTGACCAAAACTTGAAAATCAGTGCAGATAATGCAAATTTTGTGTATTTGTCTGTTAATCATAATTTCATTCATTCTTGGATAAGTCAGTCTCTGCTAAAAAACCAAAGACAGAATCAACCTCAAGTTAACACCTTATTCCTGTTTTGAGGTTTCCTACATCCACATCTATGTGACTGTTCTGAAATTCACACTTAAGTGCCTAGCAGAGGGTTCATTGAACCACTTTCAAATTATTACTCTACCGTTCTGCTCTCTAACAGCATGCAGGAAAAACAAACACTTAAATCTTTGCATGTGAGCTCTGATTTTATTATAATGATATTTTCTTTCTATGTAGATGGGTGCAAAAAAAAAAAAAAAAAAAAAAAATCACACTCTGAGGAGAATTTGGAGACAAATATTGTGAAAAGATCTCGCCACAAAGAAAATTGCCCTTATTTTAATGACTGCCATTCAAGCTTGCATATCATATCCGTGACACTCTCTCCCCTATTTCACAATAATACAAAACGATCTGCCCTTCTTTGAACTTTTTTGATGTTCTTCATCAGTCCTAAATTCCTTTGTTGTATAAAGAGCTTCTTCCTCTATCACCAGAGGAAATGAGGTACAATTTGGAGATGTTTAAATACCTTGATGTACAATACAAGGAACTTTATATGAATTTACCTTCTGAGTTAATAGTTCAATTTATTTTTACTCTGTTTAATTTTGTCTTTTTGTTGTTTCTTGTTCTATGTAGTACTATTTTTTCTTTAGCTTGGAGGTTAATTAAATAAATACATTGTATTATTTCAGTGTGTCAGATAATATATTCTTTTAATACTATCCATTATTTTTGCCATTATAAGAGTAAATTATATTTTTTTGGTATACAACATTGTTCCACAGTGTGTTTTTACAGAATATGCAATGTTCTTACACGGAAAGCTACATAAAAATTAAGATAACTTTCTAAATGTTTTAAAACATGCCAAACAAAAAAGCATATAAAAATACCACCCAAGGAAAACAATTATTTTTACTTCCTGAAAAATGATCAAAGTGTAATATACAACATTCTTTGAGGGAGGTCTTCAAATCTTGACAGTAGTGATGCTGAAGATGAAGATGCTGGAAAACGAATGTTGTAGATCAATGAGTGTGGAGTCATTTGCTGGAAGCAGAATTACAAAATCTAGTGTTCTGAAATTGACATTTATGACTATATCATAAACCCCTCCCCTTGATTCTAGCAACAGATGCTGATGACATAGTTGACAAGTGTTATCTGTAAACTGCACATTGGTTGCACTCATGTTGAGTTGATCAAACTAGGTTGGTGATACATCATATGATGTAACCAACTAATGAATAATATGGTGACATGATATTATCCTGAGCAAATGACACGTCATTCCCAGAAAAGATAATCCCATTTATTTAGTGGCTATGCCATCTGTTCTACTTTGTTATATCCCAATGTTATCGTCTTAAAGGTTTGTTATTTAATTGCTTCTTCCTTACACCATAACCATAATGTCTCACTTGTATGAGAAATGATACACTTTATTTAACAGTATAATCTAATATTTTATGGGGACTGTTGTGTCTAGGAATCCTGCATATTCGGTTTTCTAGATAAACAGTCAGACTATTTGTGTTGATGAGTTTTATTACAAAAGACAATTACAATATGTAACTTGGATTTCACAGATGTGTCGCAAGCAAAGGGTGACATACAAAATAATCAGTCTTCTTCAAAATAGACAAATACATAGTGATTCCTAACGAAGTGGCTAATGTTGACGCTGCTATTGGAGTGGGCCACCACTAGTCAGGTGCTGCGATTATGTCCTCTTCACATAGGGGTTGCTGCTGTCATGTTGTCGTCCTAGAGGGAGGTCGGTCAGTGTGTGATTGGTTGACTTCTTCTCACAGCTGTCTCTTCTCTGTCGTTCCCGACTAGCGTGCCGGTGCCGATTTTATGCTGTAACAGTGTGTCTAAGGTGTTAGCATGTCCGGGTTGCCTCCAAACACATCTGACGATTGTCTGGTTGAAGGCATATGCGACGCTCATCGGTGAAGAGAACGTGATGCCAATCCTGAGTGGTCCATTCGGCATGTTGTTGGACCCATCTGTACTGCAGTGCGTAGTGTTGTGGTTGTAAAGATGGACCTTGCATGGACGTTGGGAGTGAAGTTCCACATCATGCAGCATATTGCGCACAGTTTGAGTCTTAATACAACATCCTGTGGCTGCACGAAAAGCATTATTTGACATGGTGGTGTTGCTGTCAGGGATCCTCCAAGCCATATAATCCGTAGGTAGCCCTTGGGCGGCCTGAGCAAGGCATGGCATCAACAGTTCCTGGCACTCTGTATCTCCTCCATGCCCGAACAACATCGCTTTGGTTCACTCAGAGATGCCTGCACAGTTCCCCCTGTTGAGAGCTCTTCCTGGCACATAGAACAATGCGGATGCGATCTTGAACCACAGTATGAACCATTTAGACATGGTTGAACTACAGATAACATGAGCTGTGTACCTCCTTCCTGGTGTAATGACTGGAACTGATCAGCTGTCGGATCCCCTCGGTGTAACAGGCGGTGCTCATGCATGCTTGTTTACATCTTTGGGCGGGTTTGGTGATATCTCTGAACAGTCAAAGGGACTGTGTCTGTTATGCAATATCCACAGTCAATGTATATCTTCAGGAGTTCTGGGAACCGGGTTGATCCAAAACTGTGTGTGTGTGTGTGTGTGTGTGTGTGTGTGTGTGTGTGTGTGTGTGTGTGTGTGTGTTTTTGAGGAAAATGTTCAAATCTGAATAAGTTTCCATGGCCTGTGTAATTTTCCTGTAGTTCAGAGGGAAGGACTGAAGCAATTACAGAATCCTGAGCATTAGTATGACAAGAAGATGAAGCAGAAGTGTCGAAGTTTGTATCGGGGCCAATCATAAAATGTGAAAGTGTATCTGCATTACCTCGTTGAGCTGTCGGACGATACACAATCTCATACTGGTATTGAGACAACAACAAAGCCCATCTTTGCAATCTTGGGCAGTTCGTACAGGAACCGGCTTCATTGGATGAAACAAGTACTGCAATAGCTTGTGATTTGTTACTAGTAGAATTTTCTGCCACACAAATAGCAGTGGAATTTGGTGACACCATACACAATAGCCAATGCCTCTTTCTCTATTTGTGAATAGTTACACTGAGCTTTGGACAACCCTTTTGGTATAAAAGCTTTAGGCCTGTCTTTATCACAAATTCTGTGCAAAAACACTATACCGATTCTGTAAGGGGAAGCATCAACTTGCAAAACACAACTGGTTTGTCAGGATCAAAGTGAACCAAGCATCAATTACTGAACATAACATCTTTAAGTTGTTGAAAAGCCTCTTGGCACCCATCTGTCCAAACAAAGGGGACATTCTTGCGATGCAAGCAGTGCAATTTGTGCAGCGTTCGGTGTGAAACGAATGTAATAGTTCATTTTCCCTAAGACTGACTGCAATTCTGTGACATTGCGAGGAACTGGCAGGTCACATACGGCTAACAAATGCAACTGAAGAGGCTGTACACCTTGACTTTATAACATGATGAAGATACTGCAACTCACGTTTAAAAAAATCACGCTTGTCCAGTCTACACTTTAGTCCTACATCAGATAACACATGAAGAAAAGCACACAAATTTGCAATGTGTTCTTCAGATGCATGACCTGCTATGACAATATTGTCCAAATAGTTTAAACAGTTTGATACTTGAGCAGTCAACTGTTCCAAATACTTTTGGAAAATGGCGTATGGGGAAGCACTACCAAAAGGCAAATGCAAATATTTAAAGAAGCCCGTATGATTGTTCACAACATACGCGGTTTGAGGTCCTTCATCTAGTGGTATTTGAAAAGTAGCGACCAGCAGCTAATCTATGTATGAGGTCCTCTGGGTGTGGCAATGGATAAGTATCGGTCACAATTTGTAGGTTGACTGTAGACTTAAGGTTAGGTTAGGTTAAGTCAACACAGAGCAATATGATGTGCTATCCAAAATTTTCAGGACTAGTGCTGCCATCTGTTAAAAACCTTACCTTTGGACTAATGGTCGCCATCACCCTCGAAGTAGTTCCCATCCGCACGTACACACGGGTCCCAGCGCTTCTGCCACTGGTCAAAGTCCTGTTCTTTGAGGGTGCTTATCACCGCCGCAATGCTTCTTGAATCCTCTCTAGAGTGTTGAACCGACGGCCTTTCAACTAGTGTCAGATTTGGGAATAGCACAAAATCGCAAGGTGCCAAGTCTTGCGAGTACAGTGGGTGGAGTACAACCGCCATGTTGTTGTGTTTTTTTTTTTTTTATTTTTTTTTTTTTTTTTTTTTTTTTTTTTATTACCAAACAGGGCCTGGTGAGCAAGGACGCGTGCCAGGACATGTTGTCGTGATGCAGCAGCCAATTCCCTTGATGCCAAAGTTCGAGCCATCGTCGCCACAGGTTTTCATGGAGCCGTCACAGTAGCACACAGAATTCAATGTGTGGTTGGGTGAGACGAATTCTTTGTGCACAATTGTCTTGGTGTCAAACAAAACGATGATCATGCTCTTCACTTCACTCTTCACCTGTCTCACTTTTTTGGGTCTTGGAGATCCCGGACTCTTACACTAGGACAATTGTATGGCTCATGCTGTCCCCCAAACACTTGCTGAATCATTGCAAAGGGGGAGGGGAGAGGTATGCCATCCTTATGTTTGATGTTACACAGCACATCAGTCTCTTCAGCAGATATATAATTTTTGACACCCCAGCCACTGTGTTCAACATGAGAGTTCCATGTTAGTTTATTGTCTAGTATGTAACCTAAAAATTTTGTATTTTGGTTTTTTTATTTTTTCAGTCTTTGATATACTGAACAACATATTCTCATTTAACAATAGTCCATTCGCATTAAACTATTTTCTTTTGCCAGATTCATACTACGAACAAGGTTATCAAATACATGGTTCACAGACGGAATAGTTGTATCATCTGCATACATACATGTCTTTATGTTTATTTTTCCTGGTAAGTCCTTTGTATGTACAAGGAATAGAAGTAGTCCTAGTTTAGAGCCCTGTGCCACTCTGCGTTGAACCTCAAGTGTATTTGACATATGACTTCCTGAACTCACAAGGTTACTTGTATGTGAGCATGGTCCTTAAATGCTGCTAAAATATCTCTCACTAAGAGTTCTACGGCTTGTATAGTTGACTTTACTTTTCTTAAACCAAACTGTGATGTACTTAACATAACATTTAATTCTAATACTCATACATCTACTGATACATTATGCCTTCTAAGACTTTGGCTAGTACTGGAATAAGATAAATTGGCCTGTAGTTTGCTGACTCAGATTTGCTACTCTTCTTAAAAACTGGAGTCACCTTGGGTAGTTTGAGAGGATCAGGAAAAACCCCTTCTGTGAGAGACAAGTTTATGGAATATGTTAATGGTGCTGCAATGTAATGTACCTTTTTTTTTTAGACATATTAAAAATATCCGTACTGTATGAATTTTTCATTTCTTTGACAACTTTAAGAACTTCATCTTGGCATACCTCTTTGAAGTGTTTCAATGAAGGTTTGGTCTGATTATGATTTAAGTTTGTGCTCTTAAGATAATCTGTATACATTACATTGGGTTTACTAATCAACTTTTTGATTTAATCAGCATAGCTTACAAAATATTTGTTGAACATATCTGCTGGTATTGGAGCTGTCTTATCAAAGTTTCTGATTTCACCTTTAATGTTATTAATTACTGACAAGGCTGTTTTGCACTGGTTTTTACTATTTTTTATGAGATTAGTGTTGTTTCTCTGTTTCACCAATAGTAGCTCTTTCTTATACAGTTTCTTAGTGGTTATTTCAAGGTCCTTAATTTCATTAGAATTATTTTTCTTTGCCAATGTGCTTCAACAGCAGTAACTTATTTTTTAAACTCTCCAACTCTTTGGTGTACCACAATTTACCTATTCTTGTTTTATAATATTTGTTTGGAATAAGATGAGCTTTTAACATACCTATTAAGCAGTTGTGGACTGTTTCATAAACTGTTTGGGCATTGGAATCACATCTTTGAAATAATTTGTGCCAGTTAGCTATGCTCAATTGGTGTGTTAGTTTTCTGAAATTGTTTTTTGTTTTTTGTTAGCATTAAGGTATTGGATTTTGATAACTTTTGTACAGCTTTGTTCCCATCCCCTTTTATAAAATGTCTTAACTCTATTGTTAACATAAAGTGGTCTGAGAAAGAAAATTCCTGTACACTGGTGGAGTACATATCATGAGCACAGTTGACAAAAGCATTATCTAAGTACTCTTTTAGCCTTGTTGGTTCTGAATTTACATGATGGAAGTTGTGCTTCCTTAGCATAGCCAGTAACTTATGTACACTGGGTTTGTTACATGTTACGTCAAAGCTTGAATTAATGTCTCCCCTCAATTATAGTTACATATTGTTTCCATTTTGTTATGTGGCAGAGTACATTATCTGAATTATCTAAAAAAAGGTTTTTTCATATGAGTCAGGGAAATGGTAAACTCATATTAAAATAAGTTTCATAACATTACGTATGATTCCAGTAATTTCAAAGTGTTTCTCTACATATGCCAAACTAAGATCTAGTGCTCCAAACTGTATTTGATCTGAAACGTAGATAACAGTACAACTATTATGGTACTGGGATCTGCAAATACTGTTTCCGTGTTTATAAGCTTCTAGTGTATAGTATTCTATTTCTCCTGGTGTAAGATAAACATAGGAGAAAATATTTATATCATGGCAATGACTCCTCCAAGATTTCAACTTTACTTTCAAGATCCTGAATGTTTAGAAATAAGGTGTTACTGTGACTTATCTGTGAGTTGGCAGGCTGGCTTTTCACATGTTTATTTTTTCCTGGCTTGAAAGCATAAAAAATTGTAATTCAGTGACACAGATGTATTTAGCCTTTGGCTCCTCCTTAAGCTGTGCTGTACTGCTGCTCCAGTTGTTGTTCATACTGCTGCTGTTACTGTTGTTGTTGTTGTTGCTGCTGCTGCTGCTGCTGCTGCTGCTGCTGCTGATGGTGGTGGTGCTGCTGTTTCACTTATTTCTGGTGTTTACTCTTCCACAACACTGTGCTGTACTGTGAACTGTTTGCATTTGGAGTGTTCACTTCCCGTTAATAAAACCACACAACTGTCTTGGAGTGTTGTAGTGCTTCACTGACAGTGGATTTTCTATTTGAGTCTCCAGGTAACACACAATTCTTGTCCATGAGAGCTATGATTCCTGTATCATCACACTGCACATTTAAGATTTTATTTACTACATCCAGAATTTTTGTTAGTACATACATAATTGGTTCGGAGAGTTCCGGAGTCTGTACAGATAATTGGAATAGAGATCAACATAAACATCATTTTCACTCTTTTTATTGTTCATGAAAACTATACATTGCACGTTCTACCACCATACAGTGAGACCTTCAGAGGTGGTAGTCAAGATTGCTGTACACACCGGGACCTCTATTACTCAGTAGCACGACCTCTTGCATTGATGCATGCCTGTATTCATCATGGCATACTATCCACAAGTTCATCAAGGCACTGTTGGTCCAGATTGTTCCACTCCTCAATGGTGATTTGGCATAGATCCCTCAGAGTGGTTGGTTGGTCACGTCGTCATAAACAGCCTTTTCAGTCTATCCCAGGCATGTTCAATAGGGTTCATATCTGGAGAACTTCCTGAAGGAAGTCATTCACAAGATGTGCACGATGGGGGCGCGAATTGCCGTCTATGAAGATGAATACCTTGGCAATATGCTGCTGGTATGATTACACTATCGGTTGGAGGATGGCATTCATGCATCGTACAGCTGTTACGGCGCCTTCCATGACCACCAGTGGCATCCATGACTGCCAGCAGCATGTCAGCCCCACATAATGCCACCCCAAAACATCAGGGAGCCTCCACCTTGCTGCATTCACTGGACGGTGTGTCTAAGGCGTTCACCCTGACCGGGTTGCCTCCAAACACGTCTCCGACGATTGTATGGTTGAAGGCATATGCGACACTCATTGGTGAAGAGAATGTGGTGCCAATCCTGAGTGGTCCATGCGGCATGTTGTTGGGCCCATCTGTATCGCGCTGCATGGTGGTGTGGTTGCAAAGATGGAGCTTGCCGTGGACATTGGGATGAGGTTCCACATCATACAGCATATTTCGCACAGTTTGAGTTGTAACACGACGTCCTGTAGCTGCACGAAAAGCATTATTCAACATGGCGGCATTGCTATCAGGGTTCCTCCAAGCCATAATTTGTAGGTAGCCCTTGGGCAGCCTGAGCGAGGCATGGCATCAACAGTTCCTGGCTCGCTGTATCTCCTCCATGTCCGAACAACATTTCATTAGTTCATTCCAAAATGCCTGGACACTTCCCTTGTTGAGAGCCCTTCCTGGCACAAAGTAACAGTGTGGACGTGATCACTATACAGTAATGACCATCTAGGCATGGTTGAACTACAGACAACACGAGCCGTGTACCTCCTTCCTGGTGGAATGACTGTAACTGATAGGCTGTCTGATCCCCTCGGTATTATAAGCACTGCTCATGCATGGTTGTTTACATCTTTGGGTGGGTTTAGTGATAACTCTGAACAGCCAAAGGGACTGTGTCTTGTTATACAATATCCACAGTCAATGTATATCTTCTAGAGTTCTGGGAACAGGGGTGATGCAAAACTTTTTTTGATGTGTGTATAATGTTTTTCCCAAGTTTATTAAGATGAAAACCATGTGTTGTGTGGCATCTTTTCCCCAAATTGCTGATCTTAACAAATGTTACATATTCAAACCACCTGCATGTATTTTGCATCTCTGTATTTGCACTTCGAATTTCTTTGTTTACACAGAACCATTCCCTCAAGTCATAACAATGTGGCACTGAAAAAATAACGTTTGTTCCTCTCAGCTCATACAGTTTTCTTTTTAACAAGGTTAAGAAATCCTTATTTTCATTCCTTGCAAAATTGTTTGATCCCACCAGAAAGACAGAAATGTCTTTTTTGCTTAAAGAGGGAATTTTTTTCCTGATTCATTGATGTAGAAGCAATGAATTTCACTCCTGGCTTTATTACGCAGTTAAAATTCTGATTGCTTGTCCGACAAAATTTGGTGGTTATATTTCATCCTTGGCTGTCTGCATAAAGTTCAGTTTTTCATGTACTTGGTGTTCAGAACTTACCAATTTTCTGCCTACCTATGCTGTGTGCAGTGTCTTGTTTGGCACTATTTATTTTGTCTTTTTTTGCTAACATAGTTCAGTAATTTCTCAGGCGAACATCTTATTGGTGGCAAATTTTTTGAGAGCACTTTAGCACATGGTCTTTCACTTAACTGTGGCTGAGATGAGTACCAGGATATCTGGAAATTGGAGGGAAAGAATTAAGAGATGCAGCAGTCAATGACACATGCACAGTACTTAGCAAGGTAAGACAATGTGCTAGCCCCAACGCTGTTGAGGTGTTCCAGTTGGCAAAACCCACTGCCAGTTGCAGTATACGTTACTGCTAAGCACAGAGGCAACATATGCCCCTCCTATGAGAGGACCAAACAGTGAGGATACTTGTGGCATATGACTATATTTATGCCCTCACTTTCAGTGAGTGCAGTCTGCATGAACATCAAAGGTAATCCAAAATATGGCCAGGGACTTGACTTCTCCTGTATTGTAGATGACCAAATACAAAGTGTGTCGAGATTACTAAACTTTTGTTCACATTCCCAGCTTTTGCACACGTCAGTTGGAAGAAATGATTGCTTGGTGCCTCCTCTGCGATTTTTATGTAACTTTATATCTTTTTGGTTAATTTTTGATACTCAAAGGGTATATTAACTTGGACAGGGCACTATTTGCCCCACTGTCAAGTGCACTAACCCAAACAAATGAAAACTAAAGAGCAAGGAGTAACGTTCAGTGAAGCCAGTCACTCTCTCTTACTATTTGTGTTATTCCTTTCCCCATATATAATTTGCTATCACTCCACTTTTACCATGCCAACAATGCACGTCTTCTGCCTGTTGCAGCTAACAGTGGTGTTGGAAGGGTTCCTGAGAGTACCAAAGGTACCCCAGTGCTATCCTCACCTGTGGATCCTATCTCCTCTGCAGAAAGTTCAGGATCCAGATAAGAACAGGTGTAAGGAAACCCAAAAGTGTCAGTTTAAGATTCAAAGAAATGTCTCTCACAGGTGAGAGTA
Source organism: Schistocerca cancellata (assembly GCF_023864275.1). Taxonomy (NCBI): domain Eukaryota; kingdom Metazoa; phylum Arthropoda; class Insecta; order Orthoptera; family Acrididae; genus Schistocerca; species Schistocerca cancellata. Next base: position 692,282,202 of record NC_064627.1, on the reverse strand, counting down.
TTAAAATCCTAGTGGTTAATAACTGAAGCCTTCACAACAAAATGCAACTTCGAAGTGCTTCTGAAAATCAGTGAAACTCACATAATATTAGGTACAGAAAGTTGGTTGAAACCTGAAATTGATAGTAGTGAGATTTTGGGGAAAATTTAATATATTGAAAGCACAGGCTAATGGGAAATGGAGGTGACGTATTTGTCACAGTAGACAAGAAACTCAAATTCACCAAGAAAGAAATTGAAGCTGCATGTGAGACTGTTTGGGCAAGACTCAGTACCTGGGGTGGGCATAAAATGATAATTTGATTCTTTTGTCACCCACCAGACTCATCTACTGATGTAACCAAAAACTTTAAAGAAAACCTCAGTTCACTTGTATGCAAGTTCCCCAATCATGCTGTAATCATCAATGGAGAATTTAATCATTCAACAGTCAATCAGTGAGACTTGATCCAAGGGGCAGGGCCTGCACATTAGTGGGAAACGATGGGCTTCAGATCAGCAGCCCTGATCCATTAGATACACCAGCAAAAATGGCCTGCGGTTTTGGGCCGTTGGGAAATCCACTCGTGTGGCCAGCTATTCACACATCACAGATTATATGAGACTGCAGTGATCAATCCATGCAACAGATAACTGCACAAAAACTCTGAGAATCAACACTAATGATGATAGCAACTCACCACAAAGATAATTGCTGAGCTGCAGACAGGTATGTAGAAACGACAAACGCACTGTCACAACTAAATTTTCGGCCATAGCCTTTGTCAGAAAATAAAAGCACATACACATTCATACAATCACTCAGACAGAACTCGTGCACCCACGACCGCCATCTCCAGCCATTGCGCTCTAAGAATCAGATCCAAACAAACCATTCCTCATGCCTCCCTGCCTCTTGTCAGCAGCTGCTGGGCTAGCAGCAAGAAGTGGTGGCAGCACTGGCAGAAAGCTGAGGGGAGTGGTAGGGAGGGGAGAGAATGAGGGAGTAAGGAACCGGCGCACGTTCTCAGCTGTGTCTAGACACTAATGGTGCATGACATCTCAGTAAACAAACCATTTCATGTACTGAGACAAAAACAAGATTTTTCCAGGTTTGTTTTTTTTTCCGAATTTCCCTGACATGTTTGAAATTCCCTGATTTACGGAACTTGTGGCAACCCTGATAATAATGAGTCACTGTTGGAATCAGCCAACTCGTGCAAATACCTGAGTGTAACATTATGTAGAGATATGAAATGGAATTATCTCATTGGTTAAGTGGTGGATAAAGCAGGTGGTATACTTCAGTTTGTTGCTAGAATACTGGGGAAGTGCAGTCAGTCTACCAAGGAGATTGCTTACAAATCACTCATGTGACCAGTTCTAGAATACTGCTCAACTGTGTGGGACCCATACAAGAAAGGACTAACAGGGGATATGTAAGTATACAGATAAGGGCAGTACAAATGGTCACAGGTCTGTTTAATCCATGGTAGAGTGTCACAGAGATACTAAAGGAACTGAACGGAACTGGAAGACTCTTGGAGACAGACGCAAGTTACCCACAAAGCCAATTAACAAAGTTTCAAGAACCAACTTTAAATGATGACTCTAGGAATATAGTACAACCCCCTACATATTGCTCACATAGGGATTGTGAGGATAAGATTAGAATAATTGTTGTATTCTCAGAAGCATTCAAACAATGATTCTTCCTGCATTCCGTATGTGAATGGAACAGGAAGAAACTCCCGTATGTGAATGCAACAGGAAGAAAACCAAACAACTGGTACAATGGGATGTACCCTCTGCTACACACGTCATGGTGGTTTGCAGAGTATAGATGTAGATATAAAAGAGTTCTTACCCACTGATATTGCACATAGAAACATCACAGACATGGCTCAACATCTTCGAAGCCAGGCATCCATCTGGTTACTGGCTAATGTTTTTGTTTATGCTATAACAAACCCAGGCTTTGTTCTGATTTATTTGTCAAATTTTCCACCAATCTAAATTTCTCTCAAACACCTGCTGCAGTCTGAGAGGATGGTGATGTTCTTTTAAGGATGGGACACTTCATTGCACTCTGTATGAAACAGTTGGGATGTTGGTGTTAAGTTTGTGAGAAATGTAGGAAACCTGTTGGTATTCAGCGTCAGTGAAGAAAGGAGAGGAGGGAAAGGGTGGGGGGGAGGGGGTTTAGTAAGTTCATACATGTTCTAAGTGTGCTGCACACAGTCAAATATTTGAAGAACACTGTAAAGCTTGACACATTGTTTGATCATATACGAGGTGCTTATTAGACTGGTTAAGTGGTACACTACCTTTTAGAAGTAGCTGCATTTGCAGGAAATGTCTTTCTTGCTGAACTTTTGGTACTGATGTTGATCCTGTTGTGGTAGTATGTGCTATTGATACTCACAGTGACATATCAGCTGTTGTATGGGTGCTTGTTGCTGTTCTTGAGGGTTTGGCTGTGCTAGTGTTTGTTCATGCTCTCTTTATGAAGTTGCATCAGTTTCGTTATAACTGCTGTTGATGTAGTACTTGTCGTACTGGTTCACCTACTTCTTTTCAGGTTTGTAAATTTTATTCATCGTACCATGTCTCCAGTGCAGGATGAATGGCTTGACCGTGACAAGGCATGTGCCATACTGATTTTACTCCTTCTCAGATTCAAGATCATGCTTGAGAAAACAGATTACATAGCGTTGCTGTATGCACAGAGCAGTGGGTTGCTGTACAACTTCTTCTAGTGGACTGCACTATACGAAATACAATGGGCTCAAATTAATGACTTGGTTGTTAGCAAATATTCCACACTCCGAGCATGTATGAACTTACTAACCCCACCCCCTTCCCTCCTCACCTTTCTTCATTGATGCTGAATACCACCATGTTCCTACATTTCCCACAGACTTAATGCCAACTCCCCATTGTTTCATACAAAGGCAATGAAGTGTCCCATAACTCAAGATCATCATCAGAGAACTCCTCTCAGACTGACAGTACACAAGCAGTGTGCACACCAGATACCTCGCAAGGAATATGTCCCAGGAAAAGTTACGCTAGCACTTTGAAGACAGCAACAGTAGTTCCAACCTCTGCTATGGAAATGAATATACAAGAAACAGCAGCAGTGTCCATTGAGGTGAGCAGAAGGAAAAAAGTCCCATTTGAATGATGTTTTAACAGAAAGCAGACCAAGGAAGAACACAAGACGAACAGGGTCAGGACTATCTGAGGTAAGTGATTAATCTGTAATGACAAAGTAGAAATCATAAGCAAAACAAAACCGACTTTATCACATTTCTTATAATTCATTATAATATCCAATCTCCAACCAACAATTACATGAACTAGAAATAAAAGACAGCAAATAGAAACTGTAAATATACCTGGTCTTCTCCATGGCAGTTCATTCTGCATCTCATTATGTTAAATAGTCTAAATCCAACAAAAAAGAAAATCATTTGCGGTGACTTTAACATTGATTTTTTGAAACCCTCAAACTGCAGAGATGAATTACTGAACCTGCCAAAGAGCTTCAGTTCAATCCCCACAGTAAATGCACCACCGAGAATTGATAATCATTGCAAAACAGCACTATACCAAATTTTTATTCAAAAAACCCACTCTCCATATAATAATATAGTAGTAAATACGGGCTCTAATGATCCTTGGGCTCTGTTGCTAACATTGGAGTTGTGTATAGAGGAAATATCACCCAGCAAAATGACTGAGTGCGGGGATCTCGTGATGGTAATACAGCAAATTTTTGCAGTCTATTAAGCCGGGAAACATGGGATGAAGTCTTCAATGAAACAGATGTAAATAGAATGTTCATTAACTTCCAAGAAACATATCAATGCTATGTTGAAATAGCTCTCCCACATAAGCAACATAAATTAGAACCTACAAGACACAAAAGTTGGATCACTACAGATACAAAAATCTCTGGAGCAAAGAAAAGATTACTTCAGTCATACAAAATACTATATTATTAGAGGCGCAAAATTATATTAAAGATCACAGAAGGAGCGGCGACAAAGTTATTGAAGATGCAAAAAAGGTTATTACGAATAAATCAAAAAACAGACATGGGCCACATGGAACATTGTCTGTTCTCAGACAGGCGCCAAGCCCTTGGCAAAGAGTACTAGCATAAGTCTAGAAAATGGGCAAGTATCTGATGCAAGCTAATACCTTCAATGAGTACTTTAGCGACATAGCAAATGATCTTATCCAAAGTAAGATCTTTGAGAAGCTCTTATACAATAGATTACTAGAGTTTATTAACAAAAACTCTTTGCTGTCAAATCATCAGTATTTCAGTCTATCAAGATCCACAACCACAGCAGTATATGAATTTCTTCACGCGATCTTAAAAGCTGTAGACGAAAAGGAAATGGCTACTGGAATCTTCTTGGACCTAGCCAACGCATTTGACACTATCACTCACACTATCCTATTATATAAATAGGAAAGAAAGGGAATTAGAGGTATTCCAAATGAGTGAATTAGATCGCATCTTAATAGCCAACAACAGAAAGTTGTTCTTAAACAGGATAAGATTACTGGCAGCGTTATAAGAGGATGAACATACACATCAGAAAAAGCTTCAATGAAATATTAATAAAATGAAGATCCTAAGCTGTCAACAGGCGTTGATGTGCATCAACTGGGACAGTTGAAAATGTGTGCTCCGACCGGGACTCGAACCCGGGATCTCCTGCTTACATGGCAGACGCTCTGTGCATCTGAGCCACCGAGGGCGCAGAGGATAGTGTGACTGCAGGGATTTATTCCTGTGCATCCAGCACAGAAGAAGAAAGTCAATGGCCAGTTAGCCTTAACTATATGAGGATGGTAGCTGTTCTTTCGTTCACGTCCGAAAGAACAGATACCATATCCATACAATGAAATACGGTGTCATCTGTCAATGTGTCAGATGCCCCATATCACTCCAACTGCACACGTCCCACACCAACACACAGCCTCACCAGCTTGAACAGTCCCCTGCTGATATGCAGGGTCCATGGATTCACGAGTTTGTATCCATATCTGTAAACATCCATCCCGTCAATACTACTTGAAACGAGACTCGTCCGAACAGGCAACAACTTCTGTCAACAACAGTCCAATATCGGTGTTAACAGGCCCAGGCGATGTGTAAAGCTTTGTGTGATGCAGTCATCAAGGGTACACAAGTGGGCCTTCGGCTCCGAAAGCCAATATTGATGTTTCGTTGAATGGTTCGCGCATGCTGACTCTTGTTGATGGCCCAGCATTAAACCTGCAGCAATCTGTGGTAGGGTTACACTTACGTACGTTGAACGATTCTCCTCAGTTGTCATTGGTCCCGCCCTTGCAGGATCTTTATCTGGCCGCAGCAATGTTGCAGATTTTGTGTGTTACATGATTCCTGATATTCACGGTACACTTGCCAAATGGTCGTAGGGGAAAATCTCTACTTCATCGCTGCCTCAGGGATGCTGTATCTCACCGCTCACGCGCTGGTTACACCACCATGTTCAAACTCACTTAAATCTTGATGACCTACCATTGTCGCAGCAATAATCGATTAACAACTGTGCCATACACTTGTTGACTTACATAGGCGTTGCCAACAGCACCGCCGTATTCTGCTTGTTTACATGTCTCTGTGTTTGAATACGCATGCCTACTCCAATTTTCTTGCCACTTCAGTGTATAACTTATATGCTATGACTAAACGCTTTTTCAAAACAGCACTTTCTCTCGAAATGCGTTCGTTTTAGTACTATTTCGTGTAATTAAATGTTAAGTAATGACTTGTTGGCTTTTAAAGTATATGGATTCTCTATACACAGGACACAGTCGTCATTTGCAGATCATCACTGTGGTGCAGTGGTTAATGGCCTGGAGCTACGATGCCAGCACGGTAGCTCAGCATGTTCGGTCAGAGGTTTAGCTGCCCTGTGCAATAAAAAACTGAGAGGATGGATCTCTGGTGAACTTCAAATGGTGTCATGGGACGTCCGCACCGAACTGTATCGAACAAAATGAGACGAAAAAAAAACTAAAAGCTGTAGTTTGCATTCTACCAGCTAAGATTTTTACTATCCTCCTTCACTTTTCTGACAGACTGGGACTACTCTTAGGAAAAAGTATTCGTCTAGCTGCATATCTTTTAGAAAACAGTGTGTGTAACATGAAAAGAAATGTATACAAAATCTAAAGAGCCATCCATGTAAGATGTACCTTGGTAAGTCATTTTTGTTGAAAAATAAGGAAAGAAAAACATCAAAATCGACAGCAAGGTTAACAAGATAGAAAATGTAATAAAAGAGCTAGTTCATAAAGTATTCATACACCATCTGAACATGCCGAAATTCTGCGCGCAGTGATTAAACTATAACGCTGGCCCACGGCACAGGAGGATGCTAAGTGCACCGGACTTGGATACGATGTGACGTCATTATGACGTATACACGCTACATCGAAAACGATAGAAACCGTATATCGACTTTCGTGAACTTTCGAGAGGTTGTGACAGGTTAGCGCTGTGCTCTGCGCCATTCGTTTAGATGTGTTTTGCGTTCCTTGCGTTTAAATCGTGTATTGTACTGTGTTTGTGTCCTGTGTGTTGTTTTTCGTTTGCTCGTCTGTAATTATGTGTTCAGCATTCGAGACACTAATGAGAGAAAAGCTGAAAGAGTTCAGCATCGATGACGACGGGCAATTGCGTGGTTATTGTGAATCTCAAGCAGAAATTGATGTACTTCTGACCCAGCTGAAGTGCGTCGGTTATTCGTACTCGGTGAGAAGAAGCACTCAGCAGCCAAAATCTTTAGATGCGTCAAGACACTAACCTTTGGTTAAGATTACATTGAGAAATCCACTTCCCCTCGTATTTCATCTCTGGTCGACGATTTTTCTTCAACACTGCCTCATATTTTTCTTTTTAACTTCGAAATTCAATCATTCTACACACCAGTCATTACTGGACACTAAGATACCTGTCTCTGCGGTCCGAGTGTAAAATTACTTGGAATTATGGTTGATAAAAGACTATCTTGGTATGGACATATAAATTACTTAGCTAACAAACTTGCACGAGTTCTCTTTCAGCTATATAAATTAAGAAAAGTAAGTCAGCAAGAGTATGCTGCTACAATCTAATATGTACTGACAAGACCAATTGTTTGAAACCATACTAAAATATTGATAATAAATAAATATTATTTTCGGCGTAAGCGTTCAATACAACAATCACACAATCTAATCTGGTCGGGACATAAGACTTCACTTTTTTACGAAACGTGTTGTCCATGGTGTTTTCAAGGCCACGGTCAGGAATATTTCTATTAATATCCAGCTCTTTTATTTTGGCGAAATACATATACGCTGCCACACTGAGCTGTTATCAGAATCGCACGTGTCAAAACAAACCACTAGCTGACGACAGTTTAGAATCTCGAACGTTCGTAAAAGTCGATAGGTGTGTTAATCGACTAAAGTGTATATACGTCATAATGACGTCCCATCATATCCAGGTTGGGTGAACTTAGCATCCTCCCACGGCACACACTAAGAGTCAATCGTGCGCGGCCCCGCTCTATCGCCTGTTGTGGTTCTGAACGGTGCCGATACAGTGCAATTAGCGGCATGGGTCGTAAGGGCAGTGAGACGACGCCGATATAGAGGAAACTTATTCTGCGCTTACATAATGAGTGCAAATCTTCTCTCAAGATTGCTAAAGTAGTCGGTAGACCTAGATCGACGATTTCGTAGATGATAGAGCGATTTGGCGCAACAAAATCATTAACAAACCAACCACGTACCGGACGCCCTCACACTTTGACTGATGCAGACGTGAGATTTATCATGAGGGAATTGAAGAAGAAACCTAAAATCAGCGCTCCTAAGTTGGCTGGGGAGTTACAGTCTAGGGGAAAGAAGGTAAGTGCCAACATAATCATAGATACCTTCAAAACGTATGGCTATCACGACTAAGTAGTGCGCAAGAAATTTTGGGTCAGTGGAAGAAACGCCTCCATTTTGCGACGGAACATAGATTCAAAAAAGGAAGACTTCTGGAATAGAGTAATATTTTCTGATGAGAGTAAATATAACGTATTCAGGTCGGATGGCAGGCTAATGATGTGGCGTAAGAAGAATGCAGAGATGTTGCCATGAAATCTTGTGCCAACGGTTAAACACAATGGTGGCTCCCTGAATGTGTGGGACTGTATGAATGCTGCAGGTTTTGGAAAATTACATTTAATTAAAGGTACACTGGATCACCATATGTACATCAACATTTTAAAGGACAATCTGAATCCTAGCACCGAAAAATTAGGTTTGCAAGGAAATTACATTTTTCAACAAGATAACCACCCAAGGCTTATGGCTCTAAATACAAGGATGTGGCTCCTGTACAATAACCCAAAACAACTTAACACCTCTCCTCAGAGCCCAGAAATTAATCCTACCAAACACTTTTGGAAAGTACTGGAAGACAGCATCAGGAGAAGACACATTTCCAACAAAAGAGACCTAAAAGAAGCACTTCAAGGCCAATGGGACAAGATTCCAGCCTCTCTGATGGCAAATTTGGTCAAGTCGATGCCTAGACGGCTAAAAGCAGTAACAGCTGCAAAGGGAAACTCCACTAAATATTAATTTTTGTATATGAAATCATATTTTCATATTGTAAATTTAAAAAAAACATGAGTGGACGAATACGTTTTGAAGTAGCCCCTTTATAAAATCTCTATTTTGTCAAATTTGTTATCGCTATGGATGTATTTATTTCCGTGTCCATCAATAAAAATGACTTACCTAGGTTCGTTCCAAATTATTGGATGTTCACATTATATGTTCTTTTCCTTTCCGTGACATACACTTAGTTTTTTTTTTTAAATTACAGCTAGACAAATAATTTTTGGACTCACTGTACATATAAGAGTGACCTCTCAGAAGTGAGTTGTTGTCAATAATTTACAACAACGCGTGAAACTCGGAAATGCGAGTAAATATTCGAAACACGCTGATTTCCTGGTAAAACAAGCTACCAATCTAAATTTAAAAAAAAAATAGAAAAGGCTGACACGTGAGAAAAACAAAATGTGGCATAGTCTCTGCTGTCTACAAAGTATAAAATAAAATTTACAAGCTACTAATTGGGGAGACTTCTTTTCCAAAGCAGAACTACTTCAGTTTAAGTACATGCACAGAAGAAATATATTCTGTTGCTAGCACAGGAATGATCCTGCTGTTTTTCCTCATCATTTCAGTTACTTTAAAGTGCAATGAAGAAGTCTGCTATTCTGACAGTGGATCGTAATATACCGCACAAATTTGAATATACTTCTGACAAAATGCGTGTTTACTTACCATTAGCGGAGCTTCTTGTTAAGCTCTTTTTGTAATACATACGATATGTAGATAGCGAGTATGACGTTGATAAGTTCTTACTTTCAAAGAAAGAAAACACAATAATAATGTCCAAAATTGCAATGACTGCAACACCCGAAGATATGTTCAGCTGCTGCTTTAATTTGTCCGCTAGAATGGCTACCACACTCATGAAAATCGCAAAAGCCCTAAATAAAGAAAGCAGTGACAATCTTTGTGTCTAGATTGAGTGCTGTCATTGGTCATTTCAACGTCACATGGTAGAAGGCAACTACACTCCTGGAAATGGAAAAAAGAACACATTGACACCGGTGTGTCAGACCCACCATACTTGCTCCGGACACTGCGAGAGGGCTGTACAAGCAATGATCACACGCACGGCACAGCGGACACACCAGGAACCGCGGTGTTGGCCGTCGAATGGCGCTAGCTGCGCAGCATTTGTGCACCGCCGCCGTCAGTGTCAGCCAGTTTGCCGTGGCATACGGAGCTCCATCGCAGTCTTTAACACTGGTAGCATGCCGCGACAGCGTGGACGTGAACCGTATGTGCAGTTGACGGACTTTGAGCGAGGGCGTATAGTGGGCATGCGGGAGGCCGGGTGGACGTACCGCCGAATTGCTCAACACGTGGGGCGTGAGGTCTCCACAGTACATCGATGTTGTCGCCAGTGGTCGGCGGAAGGTGCACGTGCCCGTCGACCTGGGACCGGACCGCAGCGACGCACGGATGCACGCCAAGACCGTAGGATCCTACGCAGTGCCGTAGGGGACCGCACCGCCACTTCCCAGCAAATTAGGGACACTGTTGCTCCTGGGGTATCGGCGAGGACCATTCGCAACCGTCTCCATGAAGCTGGGCTACGGTACCGCACACCGTTAGGCCGTCTTCCGCTCACGCCCCAACATCGTGCAGCCCGCCTCCAGTGGTGTCGCGACAGGCGTGAATGGAGGGACGAATGGAGACGTGTCGTCTTCAGCGATGAGAGTCGCTTCTGCCTTGGTGCCAATGATGGTCGTATGCGTGTTTGGCGCCGTGCAGGTGAGCGCCACAATCAGGACTGCATACGACCGAGGCACACAGGGCCAACACCCGGCATCATGGTGTGGGGAGCGATCTCCTACACTGGCCGTACACCACTGGTGATCGTCGAGGGGACACTGAATAGTGCACGGTACATCCAAACCGTCATCGAACCCATCGTTCTACCATTCCTAAACCGGCAAGGGAACTTGCTGTTCCAACAGGACAATGCACGTCCGCATGTATCCCGTGCCACCCAACGTGCTCTAGAAGGTGTAAGTCAACTACCCTGGCCAGCAAGATCTCCGGATCTGTCCCCCATTGAGCACGTTTGGGACTGGATGAAGCGTCGTCTCACGCGGTCTGCACGTCCAGCACGAACGCTGGTCCAACTGAGGCGCCAGGTGGAAATGGCATGGCAAGCCGTTCCACAGGACTACATCCAGCATCTCTACGATCGTCTCCATCCATGGGAGAATAGCAGCCTGCATTGCTGCGAAAGGTGGATATACACTGTACTAGTGCCGACATTGTGCATGCTCTGTTGCCTGTGTCTATGTGCCTGTGGTTCTGTCAGTGTGATCATGTGATGTATCTGACCCCAGGAATGTGTCAATAAAGTTTCCCCTTCCTGGGACAATGAATTCATGGTGTTCTTATTTCAATTTCCAAGAGTGTATTTTGGACCTAAGTGGGAGAACTGAGCTAATTAGCGATTATCTTTGTACGTTGGTGTCATTGAAACCTACAGCTCATTTTACATTAAATTAAGAGCCTAACACAATGTATAAATTTATCTGTTTTGAAGAGTGCCACAGTGTTGTGCAGACTTTCAAATGGACTCAACCCCACACCCCTCCAACACCACTCAGGATTTCTAGTATGTTGTTCGTGGCATTCCCTCCAATGAGATACAAAAATTTCCGACTACACGAACTATTCCCAATATTCGACCAAACTTTTATCTATAGACTGGGTTATTGTGCCACCAATATAGGTATTTCATTAACATTATTAATTGGAAAAAGCCTATGAGTGTAATGAAAGGAAAACGACTTTTGCAAATGTTATGCTACAACTAATTACGTTTACAATTTGTTCCCATTCAACCTTCCTGTTTGGAGCCCAAAAGCTCCAAACTTAACCATTATAAGCATAGTAGTTTCATAGTTAAAAGGGGTAACGAATACTACAATGTGATTGTTTATTTTATGCAGTAAAATTCGCAAAACAGTTAGGTAAAATTGATACGAACATCAGTTTTGCAGTTTGCAGGAGGTCGACCAAGGGCCAATTGTAAATCTCCAGTTAGCAGCTCGTGAAGTGCTATTCTCAGAACAGCGCGAGAAATGTGTTGTGTGAAACCAGAGTAATGCCCAATCTGAGAATAATCCGGGATAACTTAAGGGAGCCTAGAACATAGAAATGACGAAATTTTGGATTTTCAGTTTATTGTGAAATAAAATACTACACTTTTTCCTCTTTAAAATGATGTATTAATCTTCCTTGTAGCTCAAATCCAAGTATTAAAAATATTATTTCCAGTAATGTGCTGTAGTGGGCGTGTTACGACACGTACTTTTTGTGGATAAGTGTTCATTGAAAACATCCTTATTCAAAACCCCTGGTCTTTCCAAAGAGTTCATATTATGCTTGTAGGACATCTTCTTATGTTGGCAACACGATTTGGTAGGCAGTTGTTTTGTCTGCATAAGTGGAACTTATCAAACATGCATTGATTTAGAAACAGAGTTTAAAAGAGCTTCCTGGGAGGTACACTAGAACAACTGCGACAATTTCTCCTACTCTGGGAAATGATTCTGAAAATAGTGGGGTTATTCATGAAGTGAAATCTACTCCTGTCTCTAGCACAAGCAAGAAGTTGCATGGGTCAACTGAAAAATTACTGGAGTTTATTGTAGAAGTGTAGTGAGGATAATGTGAACGAAATAATTAACGTATAATTGTTCTAAAAGGTGACAGAGAGTTCAGTATTGAGTAAGGAATGTTCCAAATTGACCATATCAATTAATGTCAATCGACACATAGGACTTTCAGCAGAAATCTCTCTTCATTGTACTAATTGCCATCGCAATGTTTCATTTTAGAGTTCAGAATATGTCGAAATAGGCCAAGGCGAAACTGATAATGAGAAAAGCAAGTACTATAGTGCAAATATTAGATGTGTTTATGCTCTAAGGTCAATCAGTAACGATTCATCTGCTGATCAAATGTCTTGTGGTATAATGAACCTACCACCACCACCACCAAAATTCTCAAAATATTAGTTGATTGTTGGATCCTGTGTTGGAGATATTCCCTAAGAATCCATGAAAGAATCAATGGAGGATGGTGTGGTGCTAAATGAAGAAATTCCAGACGTTTAGAATCCTTGGGACTTGCCTGTTGCAGTAGATAATAGATTGCAGAAGCAAACTTCACGTAATGGGGTAATAACAGCAACAAGTGCTGATACTACAAAGGTTATAGATGTTGTAATTAAATCTAAGCACTGTAGCTGTCCTAAAAGAATGAAGGATGAGCATGCAGAAAGCTATCAAAGGAATTACAGTGGGTCTAGCAGGGCCATGGGAGGTGCCAGTATGAAAGACTTTTCAGTCGCTCTCTTCAGTGGTACAATGTCAGATACCTACTGTTCCTGTGTAACTATGATTCCAAGTCTTCTGCTGCTGTATGTGAGCTGAAACCTTATGGAAATGATGTCACCATTACTAAACAGGAGTCTATAGATCACGTTCTGAAACATATGGGGAAAGATTATTTCGGCTGAAGATCACAATGAAGGACCAAGTACTCAAGTGGAGCTAAAAGATTGACAGATGAGGTAATCAAAAGATTGTTGGGAGACTACTGACTGGAAATAAGACAAAATACTCAGACTGTTGATGCATTGGAAAAGGCTGTAATGACATTTAACTACCACACCTTATCGACTGATGAGGAGCCACCACATGGACTATGCCTACAGGGACCCAATTCCTGGTGCAAGTACAACAGAGATACAACTATTAGAGATACAGACTTCATATTTTCAGGGAATATAAACACTGCAATATACACCTTCTATCATAACCCTATTGTCACTCACAATTGATGCCAGCTTTTATTTCAAGGATACTATACCAAAATATGTGTCAATTATATTCAGTAACAAAAAAATTAATATCTTCCCAGAAAATAAAAATAAATTAAAATCGCTGTGGTACTTGGTGTTAAATATATGTAATACTCTAATGTAAAAGTTTCATCATGTTGCTGTTAATAGTTCATAAGTAATGTTCCTTAAGGCAGGTCACACACGAGAAAAAACGTGTCGCCACAGCTAATGACATATTGCAGATGCAATGCAGTTACGTGTATGAACTCCCAGTTTTTAGTGGTGCAACTTAAAAGACGCAACTATTGTCACGCCACAAAAAGTTTAGCTTGGTTGCACTTTGTTGCACCACTTTCCTGCCACCACTGCTCCCTGGTGGCAGTACTTTGAAACACGAGCATTCTGTCGTAGTTATCGTGAAGTGATAATTGCATCTGTACTCCATTCGATTTCAATGCATTTTTATTTTATTTCTGAAAAAAAGTGAAAACAGTTGTCAGAGCAACCTATGTTTGATTTTCTGCAGCAGCAGCGCTCGCGCGCGCGAGCTTGTGTGTGTGTGTGTGAACAATATTTGGAAACCAATGACATATCTCACAGCTTTAAAAGATTTTTGGATAAGTGAATAAATAATATGTGTGACAAAAACGCGATTCATATAAACTTCGTGATTTGAGAGACCAAACATTCTGTATATTATGGATTATATGCAGGAAATATCTCCAGAATGTGATGTGACAGCTGTTAAACTAAATTGCCTTCATCAACGATTACAAGACGGTTCTAAAATTTTGAAAGAGTGGCATGTCTGCAGATGATATTTACATGCCAGCTGTTGGTTAGTTTCCAATTGTTATTCCTGTTAAAAAGGTGTTTGTAAGTGCTGATTTATCCCTGTACGAAATCTATTATCGGATCCAAATTTTGGGTTTTGTCTTTCTTATATTTAACTCTTGTCATCACACTAAAAGGCCATAACCTGCACTATAACATTTATATCCGCTTAGTTGGAGCTAGCACATTAAAAAAGTAATTCTGAACACGAAAAAATGCAAGACTAAGGCAAGCTATATTCTGACATTCATTACATAGAACAGCGCATTTACAATTGGTTGTTAAGGCAACGCCATAGAGTGTAGAAAGCAGCACTACTCTTTGCCACATACACATTCATATAAAAAATTACTGTTCCTATATCCCCCCCCCCCCTTTGAACGGATATTTCGGATGTTACTTTCGCAAATAAAACCATTATTGCCTCACTATCTTCCGAAATATCTCCTTGTTTAAGGGTTTGGTTAGTAGATCAGGTAACATTCAGATTCAGATACCTTCTGTGCATAAATAGTTTACTTGCTCCACATGATCCCTTATAAAATGGTTCCTTATATCAATGTGTTTGGTTCTGGCGCTAGTAAAATTATTTTTGACTAAATTTATAGCTCTCTTGTTGTCACAGAATATCTTGGTGTGTTCTACAGTAATATTAGGCTATATATCACTCATTAGAGTCCTGATCCGCAATGCTTCTTGAGTTGTGTGTGACAGAGCCATATACTCAGCTTCCACAGTGTTCAAGGCTACTGTTTCTTGTTTTTTTTTTTACTGGAGCAGAATATAAGTCCCACTATTAATCTAAAGCAACACCCAGTAAGGGAATGTCTACTCTCCAACTCACTTCCCCAACCTGCATCACTAAAGCCATCAAGTTTTATATTTCCCATTTTTACAGTGTCTTAATTTATAGTCTGTTGTTCCCTTTAAATATCTAAATATCCTTTTAACGGCTCTCTGGCGTTTCTCTCTTGGGCTTTTGCTGAATCTGCTTACAACATTTGTGGGGAAAGCAATATCAGGCGTTGATATTGGTGACAAATATAAAAGGCTCCCTACTATCCCTAAATATGGTACACTTTGCACTCTATATATTCTTCATTCGTCGTTAACTTGATTCCTGGTTCCAACGGTGTAGAAATAGGTTTACAGTCACTCATGCCAAACCTTTCCATAATTTTCCGTGTGTATGACGATTGGACTATGCATAACTCTTCAGTCTTCTTATTTTTAAAAATCTTCACATCCCAGTATTGTTAAGCTTTGTTTGCTTTTGCTGAATCTGCTTACAACATTTGTGGGGAAAGCAGTATCAGGCCTTGATATTGGTGACAAATATAAAAGGCTCCCTACTATCCCTAAATATGGTACACTTTGCACTCTATATATTCTTCATTCGTCGTTAACTTGATTCCTGGTTCCAACGGTGTAGAAATAGGTTTACAGTCACTCATGCCAAACCTTTCCATAATTTTCCGTGTGTATGACGATTGGACTATGCATAACTCTTCAGTCTTCTTATTTTTAAAAATCTTCACATCCCAGTATTGTTAAGCTTTGTTTGTAATTGTCTTTAAAATTGCTCATCTGTTCTTCATCTTTAGTTAGAATGAAGAAGTCATCCGCCCATATAGCCATTATTGTGACCTCTCCATTACTTTTTCTCTAACAGGGACTAGGACCTGCCTTAGATTACTTCATAAGCATTTTTAGCAAGGTTTCATGTGGACATCTGTTCCAGCAATGGCACTCTGTTTCAATGCACAATTTTTTTCACTCACCAGATCCCTTTTTCTGGACGAGTTCTTTTAGCTTCCTTTGGTGGTATCACATACATTCCTTTATCTAATCTCCCATTTACATAAGCTGTCTTCACATCCACTTGGTGAATTAATACATCTTCTTTTATTGCCAGGGCTATGAGGTACCTAAGTGATTCATATTTTACCACAGGCGAAAACGTCTACCTGTAGTCTGTCCCTGTTTTAGTGAATATCCCTTGACTACAAGTTATGCCTTACATTTTGGCGTTGCACTCTCAGCGGTTTTTAAGCTAAACATCCATCATGATTGTAACAGTTTTTTCCTTTCTGACATTTCAACCCATTCAAAGTTTCATTTGGATAAAATGCCTCTAATACTCTTTCCATAGCTTCTCTCCAGTGTTGAGAATTCGGACCACACACAGTCTCATCAACTGTTGGTGGTTCATCATTAAAAAACTGGGCTACACACATTTCATAATAATGGTATTCTTTAGGTTTAGCTACACGAGAAGAATGTCTCAAAACATTTTCTTCCTGTTTTCATTCCCATCTTCTTCTTCTTCCTCTTCTTGATTTTCTGTTTCTTTTCGAGGATTAGTTTTTCTTGAACTTGACGGCGTTAACGAAATGGTTATTGTTGCGGGATCAGTGCCATAGTCATTGCTTAGATTTGGGGTCTTTCCTGTGCACACTTCGTAGGGCGTTCTATTTTGTACCACTTTGGCTGGCGATTTATTGATCAAATACACAGCTTTCGACACCGCCTCTGCCCAGAAACAGTTAGGAAACCCAGCATCAGTTAATATAGTTTTTACTTTTTCAGCAGTACGCATTTTTCTCTCTCTGCAACTCCATTCTGGGCTGGCTGTATCTGATGGTGGTTTGTTGTATAATTCTTACTTCCTTCAAACGTGTCTTGAATTTTTGATCAGTATGCTCTGTCCCCATAACAGATCTGACAAGTTTAACCTTCTATCCTGTTTTTCTTTCTACCATACGACGAAATTTCTCAAAAATATCACTCACTTCATCTTTGGAACCTAAAAATTAAACATGGTTACATCTTGACTAGTCGTCTATAAAGATAACAAAATAATGGCCTCCTCCCTTAGATTCACACGGCATCAGTCCACAATCATCCCTATGTATGAACTGCAAGACGTATACACTTCTGCTTTTGCTAGGCTTAAAGTGTGGTCTAGTCTGATTCCGTTGCAAACATATTTCTTTAGATTCACCACAATCTTCCATTCCTGTCACCATATCCTTTAATAATGACATGCATTTCTGTTTAGGTGCGCAAGTCTTCGATGCTATAAAAAACTTGTACAGAATACACAGAATGGTTTACAACTTCACCTACATCTTAAGCAATTCCTCTTTCATTTGGCACCGTAGCTATAACTCCTCATATTGGTTACTGTTGACGGCAGTGAGCTTATTGTATTGAATTTTCTGAGTGGCTTCATTTTCAGTTTTGTGTTGTGAGTGCGCCAGATATTTACGTTCATTATGTGTGCGGCCGTGTTCCGTGACATTATAAAACTACATTTTTTGTTTTGTTTTGTTGTTACGGTTACGATGTAACTTTTGGTTGGAATAATGAAAGGAGGAATGAGTTATTTTTACTCCAGTTTGCCGTATTTTGCTTTGTGATTTTCTGGCAAACATAATTAAAGACATCAGGTTATGGTCCCAGCACGCTTCCACTGCGGTATCTGTTTTATGTTCTATGAGTTCATTGCTTTTGATTCGATTTTTATTCGCGTGAACCGAAACGCTCAAGTTCTAGAACCGTCATATTTCGCTGGTCTATTGTGGAAACCCTGCGTTTTCGTTTTGAACTGAGTATTATGTTTGACATGCCTTCATCCTGCAGGAGGATGCATAAATTGAAAATGTACAGTATCCAGAAGTCTGACAGTAAAAATTTCCATCTGTGGAAATATCAGTTGCAAATTATTTTTCGTGCTGAAAAAATGCTCGATATCGTCGAGGGGAAACCTAGGCCAAATGAAATTGGTGAGGGTCAAGCCACTTGGGACGACTTAAATGTGAAGGCGATGCTCATTCTATCTACTGCAATGGAATTTGACCAATTGCAATTTGTTATGAATTACACAAATGCAGCGGAAATGTGGGCCAGACTAAAGACTATTCATGAACAACGATCCATAGCTAATAAAATGGCCTTGAAGCAGAAATTTTTTGATTACAGAATGTCGCTAACAGACACAATCGCACAACACATCAGTCAAGTTGAGTCCTTAGTACAAGCATTAGCTGATATTGGGGAACCTGTTACAAAAGTTGACAAAACGGCTAAAATTTTGGGAAGTCTTCCAGCAAAGTTTGCAATTTTTGCAACTGCCTTGGACTCGTGTGCTGAAGATAAACGAAAGTTTGATAATTTGACTTTAAGGTTATGGAAGTAAGAACAATAACTTTTACAATTTGATGAAAACTCAACAGCCTTTGCAGCAGTTACTGTGGACAAAACACGCAAGTTCAGTTCAAATACTGGTAACAGCAGTGTGTCTAACATGGTCAGTAGAAAATATGTTAAATGTTATTACTGTCACAGAAAGGGGCATTTTTAATCTGAATGCAGAAAACTTTTAGCAAAACTTAATATTAAAAATGATGGTCTGAGCACCAAGCTTTGAGTGCATATGTTTTTGCTCCAGGTTGCGAAGACATTTGGTTAGCTGACAATGCTGCATCAAAACATACGACATCACACAAAGAGTGTTTCAACACATTTAAGTCAGATGACTCATTTGTTCAAATTGAAGACAACTCGATCGTCAAAGCAGAAGGCATTGGGTCAATTGGAGTATTGCCATTAGTTGAGGGCAAATGGCAAGCTTGCACTTTGGAAAACACATTAAGCTACAGAAAAATTTATTTTCAGTGGGAGCAGGGGAATGAAAGTTATTTTTGACGACAAGAGAATGGAAGTTCGCAGGTCAGGTCTGATTGCAGCACGAATTAAGATCGACAATCAGTGTTATCAAATGTTGTTTAAATATCCGGATGTACTACAGGAAAATCCTGCGTCCCTGACTTCCAGCATGATCTGGCACGAGAGACTTCAGCACATTCATTTCAGGGTCTCAAGAATAGGGCTGATCTGAACTTAATACCTGGTTTCAACATGAAGAAAGTTGAAAATCCTCAATGTGAATCATGTCAGTATGGAAAGATGAAAATAAAATCTTTTAATTCAAATTTGGAATCAAGATCGAAAGATCCTGGCGAATTTATTCGTGTAGATTTGAGTGGATGGATGAGAAAATCGTCTCTTTGAGGTGTGTACTTGCACATATTTTTCAAGGTGATTGCACTTCATACAGGTTCGTGTATTTTCTTAAGAATAAGCATGATACTTTCCCTGTGTTTTTGAAATTTCGGAGACTGATTGAAAGACAAACTGGAAACAAAATCGAAGTTCTCAGTAGTGACACTGGTACCTAATTCATAAATAAGCAATTTGAAAATTATTTCAAGCAAAATGGTATAATACATGAGGAAAGAAGTCCATATACACCACAGCAGAATGGCCGAATTGAATGAGAAAAAAGTTCCTTTGCTGGGTGTGCACGCACTATGTTATTAAGCACTGACTTGTCTCATGGATTGTAGGCGGAGGCAGTAAATTGTGCTGCATATATCTTAAATCGCCGACCATGTAAAGCAAACAACAATGTTACGCCATATGAAAAATGGAATGGAAAAACTCCTAAAGGACACACGAGGAAGTTTGGATCATCAGCATGCATACATACACGTTCCTGATAATTTTAGATCAAAATGGGATAGTAAATCAAAGAAATAGACCATGGTTGGCTATGATGGGTATAGTACCAATTATCGCAGCTACAGTCTTGAGTCAAAGAAAATTACAATTTCCTGCAATGTCTCGGTCAATGAAGAACAAACCCATAGCTTAAACACAGAACAAAGGTATATTGAATTTTACCTGAGAGACAATGCTGCAGAAGATGTTTGAGAGGAATCTGGAGAGGATGATACTGGTGAACAAATGAAAGAAAATCAAAGGATGAATCTGAGAGATCGGTCTAATCTGTGAGCACCTGCTCGGTTTCGAGACCAAGATATAGCTTGTTCTGCCATTATCTTTGAACCTCAAACTTTTGAAGAAGCAATGGCATCGAAAGAATCATCAAAGTGAAAACAAGCAATGGAAGTGGAAGTGACATCCTTGAAGAAGAACAAAACTATTACCACACAACCGCAAGGCAGTTGGATGTGAGTGGGTCTATCGTGTGAAGCAGAATTCTGAGGGAAAAACTGACCCCTTTAAAGCTAGATAATGTGCAAAAGATTATTCACAACAAGAGGGCATTGATTATGAAGAGACATTCTCTCCTGTGGTCTGATATGATTCAATTAGAGTTTTAATAGCCATAGCAGCTTTTCGAGATATGGAAGTTAGGCAGTTTGATTTTAAGGCTGCATCCCTGAATGGGGATTTGAATGAAGTTCACACGGAGCAACCAAAAGTTTTTGTTTTAGAAGGCTCAAATAATGTTTGCAAACTGAAGAAGAGTCTATATGGACTCAAGCAATCACCGCATTGTTGGAATAAAAAATTTGTACACTTTCTGACAATGTTTGGCTTTGTGCAACTGAATGCAGACAAATGTGTATTCCATGCTTTAAAAGATGACAGTGAGTTTACCTGGCACTTATGTGGATGATGGCTTGCGTATTTTTAAGTCTCCAAAAATATTGGAAAATGTTTTGACAGCACTGGGATCAATGTTTGAAATTACTATGGACAATGGAAAATAGTTCTGTGGATTGGAAATTGAACAAAGCCCTTGTACAAAAGAAATCTATGTAGGCCAGCAAAGATACACCAATTGTTTACTTCAGAAGTTCAACATGGATGATTGAAAACCGAACTCCTCTCCTTTGGATGTTGGAACCATGTTGCACAGTGGGCAGTCTCCTGCAAACCAAAATGAGGTAAAGGTCTTTCTCCTCCTGAAACTATAAAGTTGTTCCCGTGTGTGACGATGACCATCTACTTCTTGTGTAGTAGTAAATTTTATCAAATGATGGACGGTATGGCGATACACTCTCCGTTGTGTCCATCACTGGCTAACTTTTTTATGGAGAATTTTGAGAAACGTGCATTAAATTCGGCTCCCCTTCCGCCAATCCTTATTTCATCGTTGTGTTGACGATACATTTATGGTCTAGCCACACGGCGCAGAAGCTCTCGAACAATTCTTGGAGCACATGAACAGCATACATCCGAATATTCAGTTCACTGTCGATATGGAGAAGGAAGGAAGGTTGCCATTCTTAGACGTTTTAGTACGACGACAGGCGGACGTGCTTTTCGGCCATGATGTGCACCGAAAGCCGACATGTACCAATTTGTATCTTATTGCACAGTGTTTCCATCATCTTGTTCAGAAGAGAGCCGTTTTGAACATGATGGTGTATAGATCAAAAACTGTTTCTGACGAGGACCACTTGAAGTTCGAAATTAACCATCTGAATTACGTGTTCGAAAGAATGGCTATGGTGCATGCGATACAAAACAGTGGTCTCCAAGGTTATTAAAAAGTCCAGAAGCATGTGCATCATGTCTGAGATTAATACCTCTGATAACAAAATAAAAACAAGTGAGACAGTGCAACCAAGAGTACAGGATGACAGCATTACCATCAAAGCGAATGGAAACTTGACAAACAACAAGCCGGAGGTCGAAAACATTTTGAATAATAATTTTTAAATGTTGTAGAGAAAATAGGATCTAAATGTTCATTAGAAGAAGCAAGGCAGTTAATGGAAGAGGCCTTACTCACACAATTTGATACAATTGAAATTCCACCCACCTCTACTTCTGAATTTAGGAAGATAATAAACTCTCTCAAGAATAAAAGCTGACATGCAGTTGATGGCATTTGCAGCAGGATAATAAAAGCTTGTTCCCAAGAGATAAGTGGGATTCTTAGCTACATATGTAATAGCTTTCTGAAGCAGGGTATTTTCTCAGATAGAGTGAAGTATGCCATTGTTAAACCACTGCATAAAAAAGGGAATACGTCTGATGTCAACAACTACCGCCCAATCTCTCTTCTGACTGCCTTGACCAAAATTCTTGAAAAAGTAACGTATTGTACAGTAGCTTCACACCGTTGTAAAAATAAAGTTTTCACAAAATGTCAGTTTGGTTTCCAGAAAGGTTTTTCAACGCAACATATACTTTCACTAATGAAATATTAAATGCTCTGAGTAACCGGAAGTCACCTGTTCGGATTTTTTGTGATCTGTCAAAGGATTTTGATTGTGTAAATCATGGAATACTTCTAGATAAGCTCAAGTTATGTGGTATGAATAGCACAGCGCTCAAATGGTTTAAATCATACCCAACAGGAAGAGTGCAGAAAGTTGAAATAAGCAGTTCACATAATATACAAAAAACTGGTGACTTCTCAAACTGGGGAACCATCAAGAATGTGTTCAAAATGGCTCTGAGCACTATGGGACTTAACTACTGAGGTCATCAGTCCCCTAGAACTTAGAACTACTTAAACGTAACTAACCTAAGGACATCACACACATCCATGCCCGAGGCAGGATTCGAATCTGCGACCGTAGCAGTCACACGGTTCCAAACTGACGCACTTAGAACCGCACGGCCACACCGGCCGGCCATCAAGAATGGGGTGCCACAATGTTCGGTCTTGGGTCCTCTGCTGTTCTTAATATATATTAATGACTTGCCATTCTATATTCACGAAGATGCAAAGCTGGTACTTATTGCCGATGATACAAGTATAGCTATCACACCCAACAGACAGGAATTAACCAATGAAATTGTAAATGATGTTTTTTAGAAAATCATTAAGTGGTTCTCTGCAAATGGGCTCTCATTAAACTTTGACAAAACACAGTATATACAGTTCCACACAGTACATGGAATGACACCATTAATAAATATAGACTTCGATCAGAATTCGGTAGCTAAGGTAGAATATTCAAAATTTCTGGGTGTATGCATTGATGAGGGGTTGAACTGGAAAAAACACACTGAAGATCTGCTGAAACGTTTGAGTTCATCTACTTATGCTATTAGGGTCATTGCAAATTTTGGCGATATACATCTCAGTAAATTAGGTTATCATGCTTATTTTCATTCTCTGCTTTCATATGGCATCATATTCTGGGGTAAATCATCATTGAGTAAAAGAGTGTTCATTGCACAACAGAGTGTAATCAGAATAATTTCTGGAGCTCATCCTGGAGACACTCATTCAAAGAGCTAGGGATCTTCACTGTAGCCTCACAATATACAGGGTGGTTCATTGATAGGGACTGGGCCAAATATCTCACGAAATAAGCGTCAGACGAAAGAACTACAAAGAATGAAACTTGTCTAGCTTGAAGGGGGAAACCAGATGGCGCTATGGTTGGCCCGCTAGATGGCGCTGCCATAGGTCAAACGGATATCAGTTGCGGTTTTTTTAACTAGGAACCCCATTTTTATGACATATTCGTGTAGTACGTTAAAAAATACGAATGTTTTAGTTTAATCACTTTTTTCGCTTTGTGATAGATGGCGCTTTAATAGTCACAATTTTAGACGAACCGTTGGTAACAGGTGGGTTTTATAAATTAAAATACAGAATGTGGGTACGTTTGAACATTTTATTTCGGTTGTTCCAATGTGATACATGTACCTTTGTGAACTTATCATTTCTGAGAACGCATGCTGTTACAGCGTGAGTACCTGTAAATACCACATTAATGCAATAAATGCTCAAAATGATGTCTGTTAACCTCAATGCACTTGGCAATATATGTAACTACATTCCTCACAACAGCGAGTAGTTCGCCTTCCGTAACGTTCACTCATACATTGACAATGCGCTGATGCATGTTGTCAGGCGTTGTCGGTAGATCACAATAGCAAATATCCTTCAACTTTCCCCACAGAAAGAAATCCGGGGACGTCAGATCTGGTTAACGTGCGGGCCATGCTATTGTGCTTCAATGACCAACCCACCTGTCATGAATTATGCTTTTCAATACCACTTCAACTGCACGTGAGCTATGTGCCAGACATCCATCATGTTGGAAGTACATCGCCATTCTGTCATGCAGTGAAACACCTTGTAGTAACACCAGCAGAACATTATGTACGAAATCAGCATACATTGCACCATTTAGATTGCCTTCGATAAAATGGGGGCCAATTATCATTCCTCCCATAATGCCGCACTATACATTAACCCGCCAAGGTCGCTGATGTTCCACTTGTCGCAGCCGTTGCCCAATAGTGCATATTATGCCAGTTTATGTACCGCTGTTGGTGAATGACGCTTTGTTGCTAAATAGAACGCATGCATAAAATCTGTCATTGTCCCGTAATTTCTCTTGTGCCCAGTGGCAGGACTGTACACGACATTCTAAGTCGTCGCCATGCAATTCCTGCTGCATAGAAATATGGTACGGGTGCAATCGATGTTGATGTAGCATTCTCAACACTGACGTTTTTGAGATTCCCGATTCTCACGCAATTTGTCTGCTACTAATGTGCGGATTAGCTGCAACAGCAGCTACAACACCTAGTTGGGCATCATTATTTGTTGCAGGTCGTGGTTGACGTTTCACATGTGGCTGAACACTTCCGGACATTTGGATGATATCGTCCAGGATACCGAGCACCGTAAGTAGTGGGGCAACCTACTTACCACCCCACTTGCCACTGTCGCCAAATTTATTCAAGATGGCGGCGCTGACGTCATCCAAGATGGCGGTATGTAGACTTGGCAACATTGCATGTCGTCATACAAGATTGCGGCTTTTGACCGGAAAATAGGCCAATTGTGCTAGGTCCACGAACCAAACCCTCCAGAGAAAATGGCGGGAAGTTTGAATTTTGACAGGAAAATAGGTCAATTGGGCTACGTCCACTAACCTAACCCTCCAGAAAAATTGCTGCCAAATTCAAATTCCAGCAAGATAATGCTTGCAAAACCTTACTTTTCTATATTATTATTCATTATCATTTATTATTATTATTCATTATCATTCATTATCATTTACTATTATTTATTATTATTGGCCTACCTCCACTAGAAAATTCGCGCTAAATTCAAATTCCAGCCCAATAATGGCTGCAAAACCGTACTTCTCTTTATTATTATTAATTATTATTCATTATCATTCATCATTTATTATTATTTATTATTATTATTGATCTACCTCCAATAGAAAATTGCATCAAATTCAAATTCCAACACGATAATGTCTCGAAAAAAGTACTTCTATTTTTTATTATTTATTATCATTTATTATTATTATTTATTCAATATGTCCGATTTTCGTGGTGAGAAAGCCATTTGCGTTACATCCATAACAAAAATCTATCACAAGTTCAAATCCCAACACCGTAATCGATCACACGTACATAATAGTCCACATCCTACGAACTTTCGCGCTCACTTATCTTTTTGTCATTGCTAACCTATCAAAATCGTGTCAAATAGTAAAATGCACTTATAGTAAGTCACCTCCTCTGATTTTGCACGGGGAAAGGGGCCGAAGTCTTTATTTCAAGCAGTACGGACATCACTTGTTCTCCAACACAGTCAGTACACATGTTCGAGATCGCAGCAACACCCAGTGCAGTCGCCACGACGTCCGCGCTCCGACTGAATTAGTTCGAATCGTGGCCACCCCCTGGCACCGCCGGCCAGCGCGCGGGCCGTTGCCGATGGCGGTCACTTCAGGTGGCTGCTCGCGCGCTGGACTGGCCCTGCGCTGGGGCTGGCCACCGCTAGCCGCTGGACCAGCGATCGCTCCCACGTCGTAAATATGTTTTCACTGAACACGTTGGAACTTGCCGATGTTGACGTCACAATGATCGGTTGTCTGTTCGCTACGTGTATTCGTTGTCTCCGCATGTTTCCCGCCAAAATTGATTGCCTGGGAGCGGAATCACACAACGGTCGGCCGTTCGGCTCAACACACAGGGGGCCACGCTTTTGGCGCGAAAGTTGTTTTCCTGGATACGTTCAAACCTGCCGATGCTGACCGTTTGCCATCCACCACGTGTCTTTGTGCGACTGAGAACGCCGTGCTGCACTTTTGGCGCCAAAGTTTGTTCAACAGTTGAATCCTCCATGACTGTACAAGAGCACGTTTGGTCGCCGCGAGACCCCTTGCTGAGTTAGTTGGCTCTCTCTCATGCGCGCGTTATAACCAGACACGCGCCGCACCTCCGCCCCGCGGACATCCGACTGCTTGCGTCACACCAGTGTGCGATTTGCAGTGGGAATGGGGGGGGGGGGGATTTCCCCCCCTCTGCATCAGACCATCCCCTCCTCTGGTTTTAGTTTATGCATCCCATCCTGGGATGTTTATTTCCCACTCACTGAGTAAAACTTTACATATAATTTAAATTTGTGGAGCCGAACACTGGAATTTTTTAATACAGTCTTACTATTAATACTATTAATATGTTTGCTTATTAATTTTGAAAAAGTGTCATGTAGGAGTTAAGCATTTAAAAACATTTAGAACTAAATCATCATTATCATGTTGTCATTGTTGCTTTCGTCTAAGGTGCGTCATCCGTTTACTTGCAAGCTTGCAAGGGAAGTAGTGTGGCAGTCATACCGCAGCAATCGTACCGCAGAGTTGGGTGAGCTGGGGGCTGAAATTCCCACCCCGGGCCCTGACACAGGTTGGTGACCGGCCCGGTACCTGTGCGAACATTTATTTACCGTTAGACCACCTTTCGGCAACGGTATGGTACGGACTAACGCGCCTGGGACGAAAGCACAAAGTAGTGCGAAGTGAGCAACGGTACTGGTCAGACGGGATCGAACAGTCTGACTTCGCTAGCCGCGAACCACGTGGGTGGAGCTTAACACGGGCTTCCCAGCATCGCGAACTCCAAATTAATTGGTGCCGTTCGTTCGTTGCCTCGCGTCCGCCAAACACACGGCGATCTTCACACGTTCCCGCTTCAGTAGCTTCATTAGGGAGTTTAGTGCGTCCGGGCCTTTAAGAACTACGGAATTTCAGGATGTCATTCAAACAAAGCAAAATTTCTGATTTCCGTAAGAGCAGTGCATTACCTGATACGTGTACAAACTCTGACAGTCAGGATACTGACAGTGGTGCTAAAAGAGTTAGAATAGACAGTGAATGTAAAAAAGAAAACGGTAATGATGATGCTGATACGAGGGAAGAGACTGAATCTCCGGTGACTGAAAATTGTGACACGTCTCAAGGTAGGAATGGGAGTAGGATTATAGTAGGAAATTGTGTTGCCTTATCACGTTTTCAAAACTGGCAAAAGACTAAGCCGTGGCTGTCCGTAAATGACAAAAACTTAGTAATATGCACAGTGTGTTCACTAGTTCGTGAACTTAAGGTGGAAAGCAGTGAACTTGTGCTTATCGATAACGCGTTTTTAGCTGGTGTTTCTGCTAAAAACGCCAAAAAACTAAATGATAAATTCGGGGATCATGCAAGGTGCAAATCACACATGAAGTGCGTAGAAATCATGAGTATAAAAGAAAAGAAAAGTCTAGAAAAATGCGTGAGTGAAAGTGAAAAGTTGTGAGGAAAGCAGCATGAAGAAAAAGTAATCGCAACTGCTTCGTGTTCAGATCTGCATATGTAACAGCTAAACAGAAATTATCATTCAAATCGTATCTTGCAGTAATCGAACTACAAAAGCTTAGTGGTTTATCAGTCGGCAATATGCTTCATTCTGACCATGCATGCAGAAATATCATTATGTTTGAAGAAGAAGAAATGAAAAATAATCTTGATCACTTCCTTGTAGTATCGGGTACAAACTTTAGTATCATTATGGACGAAAGTACAACGGTTTCCAATAAAACTTGTTTAATAATATATTTACGTTTGTTCTTTGAGGGAGTTGCTTGCAATTATTTTTTTGACATCGTTGAATTAGAAAGTGGGGCAGGAGAATGCATTTTCAGCACACTGTTAGCAGGTCTTGAAAAGTATGGCATTACAAATGATATACTAAAAAACCACCTTGTAGGTATCGCAACAGATGGTGCCTCAACAATGCTTGCACCTTACATAGGCGTAGCCGCTCTACTGCGTTGTCATTTACATAAGGGTTTAACTGTCGTTCAATGTATGAACCACAAAATGGAATTAGCTGTCCACGATGTTATGAATGATGTAGCAGATGTATACCATATACAGGTTTTTTTTTAGATTCCTTATATTCTGTGTTTTCTCGAAGTCCCAAATCTCAGAGACTACTACAAACTGTTTCACAAGAATTATCCTCGCAGCTATTAAAACTAGGCCGTATTTTTCGTGTACGTTGGGTTGCTTCCTCATTTAATGTTGTTCGAGCTCTTCTTGAAAGTCGCAGTTCTCTTGTCCATCTTTTTGAAAAACTGAGACATGGTGGTTCCCGATCAACTCAGGAGAGATCTAAATTTGAAGGTTTACTACAACATCTCACAAAGTGCTTGCTTGTAATGGAATTAGTTATGCTTTATGAGGCGCTAGAAGTTCTGCAAGTATTATCATTCCTTATGCAGAACAGAAATTCTTCAGTCCTTAAAGCAAAACAGGAGACTGACGTGGCTATAAGAACTCTTGAAACACTGAAAACAAATGACTCGCCACGAATTAGGATGATAGTGCAAGAGTTGGAGGAAAAGCGCACATTCAAAGGGGTAGTAATTAAAGAACCATCTTATGATGAATGTAACAGATTTCAGACATTACGGAAGAAATTTTTTCAGTCTTTGACAATATAAAAAACCACTTTGAGGACCTGGATTTCTTTTCGGGTGTAACCGTATTAAATTCTTATACATGGCCTTCAGATGTGTTTCATAGTGACAGGTCAATTTCTCGCTTGTGTAATAAGGTGGATTTTAAATTACATGAAAGCACGTAGTTCAAGATTTTCGAATCTATAACGAAATTCCTCAACACATGCCCAGTTCTGTGAAGGAACCTGTGAAAGCAGGTTATATTTATATCTACGGCTGAATGTGAACGCGGATTTAGTGCCATGAATTTAACACTGCCTGATCAGAGAAATCACTTACAAATTCCGACTCTTCAAAGCTACTTTTCATTTCAATAAATAGACCTCCACTGCATTGCTTCAATGCAGAAAAATTTGCAACAAGGTGGATCAAGTCTCAGCACCATAGCACCCTTGACAAACCAACAGGCAAACCCTCGAATCTTCAGGTGCAGTCTCATTCATCTCGTCTCTTCAACTAAACACTGTTAGTTAAAATGACAATTATATACTGTAGTACTAGCTGAATCGGACGCACTTTGCTGTGGCTTTGTCATAATACGATGATTTAACAAATTAACATTCACTTATAATTTAAAAGTGTTAATGTTAACCACAAAACAACACAAAAATTTTAATTTTACATTTTATTCATCTCATATTTTATTATCATTTGAGTATCGTATATTACACGAATCATTTACAAAGTTGTTAATTAACGACATATGACGATTTATTAATTTTATAATTGAGGTAAATAAACTCGGCATTGCCAGGATGTCTCTACCTTCCCCTTATGTCCATCTCCTTCTTTTCCCACTCACCATCTTCTCCTGCCCTTCTCTCTGTCCATCTGCTTTTCTCCTCTATCACCTCCTACCCCCTCCATCACACTCCCCTTCGCTAAGGTCAATTTCTCTCCCCCCTCTAAGTCAATCTCCTCCTCCCCTCTCTTTCTGTCCCTGTGAGATCCAACATTTACATATTGAAAGCAGTAATTTCCGTCTACAATTTCCATAAGGACAATGCTAAATGTTTTTTTTTTGTAGTTGATGTTCTCACATCCAGTATTCGGAGGACACATAATTTGCACATGTTTGCCATATATAGCTCCTATGCAGTGAGGAAAATTCCACTTCACTTCGAAATTTCTTGCTACCTTCTGCCATTCTTCAGTATCCTTTGGAATCTGAAAAGTAAAACCTTCTCATTACTTTCCCCATTTTTTTCAGACTGATGACAGAGGACACAGTATCAAAAGATGACGGCGCTGTAGCTCCTGAAGAACATGTACCTCCCCTCCCACATATGTCAAGCACATATTTTCAAATGTTCTTTTTAAAGCGGGCTTGGGGGAGTATGAACAGCAAACTCCGAGCATCGAAACATTGGTTGCAAAACCTAGCTGTGAAATTGTATATGTGGACATATATGTGGACAATAATAATTGTGACGAATTTGTTCAAACAGAAACAGAAGAGCTCGAATTAATTCGATTTTAGAAATAAGTATTTTTTAACAATTCCTTATTATCCATTTTAATTTGCTTAAAAATGCCAATAAAACATTACTTAAATGGAGTCAGTATTGAATGTTGCGTGCTTACCTTTATGTAATTCTTCAACACCAATGAAAAAGCTTCACATACTTTTGGCACTATGAGGGAAATAGCAGAATATGATACTTTAAAAAAGTACATTAGTGACTTGTATGAATCGCCAGTGGCTAAAAATCGTAATGCGATGGCCCATCGAATTCTTGGTGACACACTGTCTTGGCAGTTGTTATCTTTCTTTACAATAAGAGGTGTAGTTAACTGCAGTAAGTAATTAAAGTCTTAAGTCGACATTCTCGTAAAATTACTAAATAATGCACCATCGCCTGCTTCTAGTTCCTAGGATACTATTTCGTGGACCTTCTTTAAATACTCTTCTTTTCCACCATCGTTTTCTTTTCCTTTGGTTTTCATTTCCGTTGTTAGCTGCATGTGCAAGTACCAAGTAGGCCGCCGCTGCGATCACATTATCATCCTTTATACTGCAAGACCGACACACGTGTGGCACAAATTCTGTTGCTTTGGTATAAATTAATAGGCCGCATGCAACATACGCCGTAAGATGTTGCATGTTGTAGCATGCTACAAGACGACGCACGCCACATTTCCGTAGCATGCCACAATGCTGCAAGACGTCGCCCCAGCGTAAACGAGGCTTTAGAGCCAGGTCTGTATTGTATGGTGGATGTGATGTGTTGCGTACGAAACTAAAACCTGCAATCAGACCCAAACGTCGTGAAATACTGTGAAGAGGTGTCATCCCACATGTGTGGCACAAATTCTGTTGCTTTGGTATAAATTAATAGGCCGCATGCAACATACGCCGTAAGATGTTGCCTGTTGTAGCATGCCACAAGACGACGCACGCCACATTTCCGTAGCATGCCACAATGCTGCAAGACGTCGCCCCAGCGTAAACGAGGCTTTAGAGCCAGGTCTGTATTGTATGGTGGTTGTGATGTGTTGCGTACGAAACTAAAACCTGCAATCAGACCCAAACGTCGTGAAAGACTGTGAAGAGGTGTCATCCTGCAGCAAGATAACGCTCGCCCAAATTCTGCCAAACGGACAGCCGACGCAATAAAGGAGTTGAGATTCGAGGTGCTGGAACAACCACCATACAGTCCAAACCTGGCTCCAAGCAATTTTCACATGTTTGGACCCTTAACGGAAGCACTACAGGGAAGAAGATTTGAAAGTGATGAAGACGTCATTGCTGCGGTGAAAATTGGTTACAGATGCAACCGAAAAATGTATTTTCTGATGAAATAAAAAAAAAACTCGTAAAACGTCGGGAAAACTGCATTGAAGCCCAGGGAAGTTACGTAAAAAAACAACGCATGTTTCAGTTTTCTATCATCACAATAACTACAGCTTTTCACAAATGTGCCTTTACTTTTTGAATTCCCCTCTTATACCTGTATGTAGATGATTTTGTAAATAAGCTTTACCTGTAATGTACTTTTAAAGATATAACAACGGATGGCTTTTCTGATAGTGCATACGCGTGAATAGCGAGTTTCGGCATTAATATATATTTATAAATAACTGTTTAACCACGGGCAACGCCACGGTCCAAGCTAGTAACATACATAATTATACTAACCCCCTAAGACATCCCCCCCACTGCTAAAAGCACAAATCGCACACTGCGTCACACACCCTTAATCGTCCTCTCCATACACGTGACGGACATAGTCTTCTGTAAATATGCAAACACCCACATCACCCACCTAAACTATCAATTACCTAAGTACTTAATTCCATTTCAGTTTTAATCGTATTAAATAATTCAATTTACAATTTCATATTCGTATGCAAAGGTGTTCAACTACCTACTTTCAACTACTTTTCGAGGACCAGACCGCCACCTCCTCCTAGGAACCCACGACGAGTTTGAATTCTGTCAGTAAACAATGGTCACTTGCGCTTTTGCTACCAACCTAAGAAAATTGCGCGTTAAGAAAGGACACTTGCACTAACCTCATCCACCCGACCACCACTTCCTCCTAGGTTCAGGCGCCAAGTGTGAAATCTGCAAGTAAACAAACCTCACTTGCGTCTTCACTACCAACGTAGGAAAGCCGGCCGCGGTGGTCTAGCGGTTCTGGCGCTGCAGTCCGGAACCGCGGGACTGCTACGGTCGCAGGTTCGAATCCTGCCTCGGGCATGGGTGTGTGTGATGTCCTTAGGTTAGTTAGGTTTAAGTAGTTCTAAGTTCTAGTGGCCTTATGACCTAAGATGTTGAGTCCCATAGTGCTCAGAGCCAACGTAGGAAAATTGCTGAAAACGAAGCGTACCACCACCATCACTTCCTAGGGGGTGGCTGGTAAAAGGACTCAGCCTGCACTAGGCTGATGGAAGGAGGAAGGAGCGTACTTTATTTATTTGGGAGCAGTTTATTTAGGGATGGAGTATATGTATCACAGAACACACGCTCTGACATGCCTCCACAGCATACAGACCTCCAAACTACACCTACATAACTCATGTATAAGGCTCTACACACACGCTTGCTAATTGTAAACCGTCAAAAAAGTCACTGCACAGCCTACAGACATGTGGAGCACACCTAAATAATTCAAAACATTCACGCCCATAGAAGCGAACAACTCTTAATTTCTCATAATAATAATCAATCTAAAATACCCTGCTCGCTAATCGTCAACTTTTCAAAATCATACACCTGTCTTTATTTAAACAACTAGAGATAGACAGCACCACCACCCTCTGTATTCGCCACTCAATCCACGGTCCAGCTGACTTAGTGCACAGAACCATCGACACAGGACATCCCCCCTGACATCAGATCATTACCCAAACACAGTTATCCATTATGTTGGAAAACAATGTGTTCTCTACTAGGTCTCAGTCCCACCACCACACTACTCTTTCATCCTTTTCTTGACGTAAACCAAAGTCGTCGGCTTTAAAATTGCAAAAAACCACTCAGACTGCGCTGTGCTGCTCCGGGAAGTAAGGAGGACTGCACTCTATTTATTTCAAGCCCTTTTTTTAGGCGTGGAATATATTTGTCACAAAACACCTGCACAGATCTGCCTGTGGTCATGTGACACAGCTCACAAACACGTAAACAACTCCTAATTTCACCACACAATAGCAAACTGCTCTTATATAATGCAGTACACAACATCCGCAGCCGAGCTCTGTACTCTTAAACTCTCCAAATAACGCACAGCACAGTGCACAAACATGCTCGCAAAATAGTGCAACGGACGCGCCCAAAACCCTCACCCAATACCCTGCCCCCAGCTGCCAAACCGACCAAAAGTCTCTGCTCGGCCTCCCCCAAACATGACCTCCTCACAGTCACAATCGCGCCTAACACCGGAGTAATTCATATCACCTATGCGCCTTAGAATACGCTTGAAGGCAGGCCTCGCGCGCGTGCGGTCGGCGAGAGGAGGATTAAAGAGCTTCCAGCCAAGTTCTGCTTCCGTGCGCTCGTGATAGCCGACCAGAAAGGGCACCCTCCTCTGACACATGTGAACGCTGCATTGTTCTTCTCATGTATACTGCCGGCGTCCCAGGTCTGCACCTGCCTTCACATCTATAGTCCGAATAGCCCATAGCTCATTGACACACACGATTAACGACGCTCCGAAAACACTTACTACTCGCTTGCAACCGAGATGGTGACGGAAAACCAATCAAACTGATCTGCGGTGCAGGGGCGTGTAATGATTGACAACATTCTATTTATTTTTTCAAACAACTTATTTAACCATACAGTATATCTATCACAATATCACAAAACACCCACCCAGATGTGCCCAGGGCCATGTTGCACAGGCCTCAAACAAGCACCCAACTCATAATTTCAGTACACACACAATAGAAATCTGCTACTAAATAATTCTTCACACTGATGTGTAGATATGCTCAAGTACTCGTAAACTATCCAAATGACGCATAGAAGGGCTTGCAGATCCACGCGCAAAATAACTCAGCAGACGTGCGCAGGTACCCCGCACCGCACCCTGTCGACAGGATCGTGAAGTCACGCATCCGTTTGATTTCAGACCGCGCACAGCCCCTTCTCGGCTTCCGCTAGCGTGAGTTGGCGCAGTCGACGCGCGCTACAACCCCGAGCCGCAACCACCGAACGCGGGTGAAAGTCAACTTTATATCAACGCAGCATAATTCCAAAGCGCAGCCCCCATACGCTAGACACATCATAGCAGCACGTGTCTTTACCTCCTTTTACACAATAGCACACTGCGCATTGCTCCTGACATGACATTACACGGCCCTTTAACTAAACATAACTACACATCCCCACTCTCACATCGTCGCGTGACTAGCCATCTAAAACCTTCTCAATATTATTCTTACTTTACATCATTTTTTTAAAAAATAACATCTAATTTACACCTCCCATCGCACCTAACCTCACACCCGTCCCACGATCAACATACACAAACGTCCTTAACCCTGTCTTGAAGCTCATATATCACCCCACAAACCATGTCCATCAATCAGTTTACCATTCTCATCCCCTCTTTTCGAATTACAAACGTAGCCTCTATCTAAACACCATTCAACTCATCTTTCTCGCACTTTCAACAGTAAAATTAATTTTACACACACCCCGAAACACCAAACGCAATTAACGAGTCAAACTTTTATACAGACCATCAAGCACATACCACACTCACACCAATATTCAAAGCCTGGTCCATATTAACCACCTCCAACTTGAATTAAATATTATTACCATTGCCGCAACATTCTGCCAGCGCTCGATTTGGACCTATTTTTCCGTTCTTAACTGTTGTCACTAGCAGTCGAATATCACTATCTATAGATTTCATATTTTTCCACATAAAAAAACTGTTCCATTTATCTATGTCCTCAAGCTGCACCCTCTCACGATAGCATATAAACTCACCTTTTTCTAGTCATTATACAACTTTTATCAGCGACACGCCTCAGTCACTATTCCCGATAATGAATACCTGACCAGCGTGCGTAAGGCCGGTGAAGACATCGACGACGTGGGTTTGTGTACTGTCATCATCACATTTCATTGAACAGCAAGGAAAGACGCGAATTCACTCGTCTTCGATGTTCTAATGTCTCACTCCTTCCATCATGCATTACACTTCATCCATTCAACATACACATACATTCGCGCCGCCGTTTAGAGACTCCTATATCCGAACACATAGCATCATTCAAAATCTGTCACTTGCTCTTATCTAATAACTCATCCATCAGGTCTGGGGGCAAGGTCACCCCTTTCTTTCTTTCTTTCTTTCCTTCAGCAGCAGATTGCAATTTTTTACAGTGGTAGCTAAATTGCGCCATCAACTTAACATCACCAATCGTGAAACATATCTTCAAATACCTAAACACTCTTACTCAATTACACAGCGTTCCCACTGAGGACATTATATTCAATATTACAGTTCTTAATCCAATAACCACCAAAACAAGTGAAGGGGTACAGTACCGCCCGACATTGAAAATAGGTACAACATACTTCATTATTTTTGTCAGAACAACACATTTTTTTCTAATAATAACTCAATTTCAATTAATACAGTGAAGCCGGATACCAGTGTGGGAAAGAATGACAATTTATTTATTTAATTGATCACATGTGCACTCCCACAAAATAAATCCCTACATCCAGTTTGGTGAGATCTGTGAAATGAATGAATGTATGGTCGTCTGCTAACTGCAGATAGTGAATGTGAATATATGACCATCTTCGAGACGATCCTTTGGCCACCTTTGGTGGAACCAAAGAGATGAAACTTACCGGAGCTTTGAGCGCCTGAAATGTGGCTGACCAATACGGTAGCATGGTCTTCCCCCACCGCGACAGAGGTGCGAGATGACCTGAAGAACGGCCATGTTTCAGCACTCTGCCGCTGGATCTTGTGCTGTTAAGACCTGTCTTAGTTGTGCTCCGTAAAGACAAAAGAGTGGAGACATGGTATGCATGTGGAATATTTAAGAGTAGTTTGAATTAATAATTTCTCTATTTCAGGAACTTTTGTGGGGAGAATTAAATGTCAGGCAGGTAATATTAATGGGATTGTAGTAATCTTCGGAAGTGACCAATGGTCACAATGAAACCACGTGTAGCAATAAGTTGAAATACTTCCGTGAGCTTAAGTTAAGCTGAATTACTAGCGTGTGTATAATAAGTTGAAATATTTAAGAAATAGCGTGTGTACCATAAGTTGAAATATTTAAGAAATTGCGTGTGCAGGACTTGAAATTAGAGACGAGTACTTCCACGTGGTGAGTACTGTGTGAGTCTCAAACTGCGTATGAGACAAAAGATAAAGAGAAGTACTCGTCCATGGTATCAGTTGAGGACTCCCGTGTGTGATGAATACGTTCTTAATATTACTTTGCGTGATATGATTCAGTGTGTCGCTAGATTCAAACTCTGAGAGAGAAGCAAGGTGAGTCGGCCGTCTATCCAGCAACGCCACTTGGCTTGCATTGCACAGGAAGACGTGCATATATCTCCAGAGTTCATAGTAGGATAGTAGAATTACGAAGTGGGGCAGTGTCGTGTGAAACTGGGATAAATATTAATTGAAGTGGGAAAGCTGAAAGTGATAATGTTGTGACTATTCCCTGTGTAGTATTTCATATTGTAGTGTGGTGTATGTCATGTAATTTGGGTATGTGTGGTTTGCATGGGAGAGTAGCAAGGTAGTTTCAAAAGATTAGTGGGTTATGCTTGTTCGTTCGGTACCGCTCGGTCTGGAGGAAAGTTTCGTGATGATGATTGTGAGAGTCGAAGTGTGAGGTATAATAAAAAGATCCACCATCCTATCCAGAAAGTGCACTGTAGCGTTAAATAATTACGAGACCATAAGACAGAGATTCACCAATGTAAAGCCGTGCCCACTGGGCGGAATTTCTCATGTGTTATTGTTGTAGGTTATAGAATTTGTGTGTTGAGGTTATAGAATTTGTCGGAATAAATAAGATAGTGAAAAGAATAAGATTGGTGGCCTTTTCCTTCGAATTGTATGTTGTCATGATATCCAGAATTTATAATGTGTGCGCCACTCATATTCAGTGCGATGGCCACATGTTGATAAAAGCCGTTAAATAAAAAAAAAAAAATGTGGTATTGCCAGTGCGTAGTGAACAGTCAGAGTTCTGTAAATTACTGATAGTCAGATGTGCGTTTCCGTTGCGTATTATTCATACAGGAGGATAATTTGTAACTTTATTGTGAGTACTAGAGTTCATGTTACTCCACAGATAAGAATGAATCCACTCGCTTGGCAGACCACTCATCTTGCAGGCCTGACTGCTTGATGCCACAGTACGAGCAAGGCATGTGGGTGCCTCTCATAATTTCGACCCTGCGAGGATTATTGCTGTTAAGATTTTTTTTTATGTAATGTATTGTGATAGCGCTAAGAAGTAAATTTTTTTTTGTTTGTAATTTCTTTCTGGATTGGTGAGGATCTTATATTTTTTTTTATGTAATCGCTTGCTACGTCATCTAAGGTTGGAAGATCGTTGTATAATTTTTTTTGCGTAATGTCTGTAGTAACTAGGTCGCAGTCGAAAAGTGTAGTCACCATGGAGAATAGTGATTCTGGCGTGAACGTAGCAGTGCTGCAGGAAGTAGCTGTCGACCATGGGTTAATGAGCGAGAATGGCAAACACTCGGAAGGGGCCGAATTGTTCAGCGGACCATGGCTAGGTGATCCTTTATGCGGTGGGCTTTGTCCACAAACGGGGGTTTGTACCGACGACACAGGCCAGCCGGGACTAGGTCAGGTATGCATTGAAAATGAAGCTACCCTTGGCGAAGCTACGGTTTCTCAGGCGAACGAGGTGAGCGCACCGAAAGTAGCAAATGACAATGTGCTACTGCAGTTTTTACAGAAGATGGATAAAGATAATAAGGAAAGATTAGAAGCGATGAACAGAGATAATACGGAGAGAGAGAGGGAAAATAAGGAAAGATTGGAAGCGATGGATAGGGAGACTAAGGAAAGATTGGAAGCAAATAAGGAAAGATTGGAAGCGATGGATAGAGATAATAAGGAGAGAGATAGGGAAAATAAG
This sequence comes from Schistocerca cancellata, assembly GCF_023864275.1. Taxonomy (NCBI): domain Eukaryota; kingdom Metazoa; phylum Arthropoda; class Insecta; order Orthoptera; family Acrididae; genus Schistocerca; species Schistocerca cancellata. Next base: position 692,243,636 of record NC_064627.1, on the reverse strand, counting down.
GAAAGATTGGAAGCGATGTATAGGGAGACTAAGGAAAGATTGGAAGCAAATAAGGAAAGATTGGAGGCAATGGATAAGGGAAATAAAGAGGCAATGAGGAAGCAGTTAATAATCGGTTAGATAAGGGGGAGAAGAACCTGGGTGCGTTGAAGCAAGTATGTGATGCCGTGAAAGAAAAAGCCAATAATTTGGAGGTATGAATAAGTGCAATAGAGAGCGATATTACAGAACATAGGAGCGTGTTGCCAGATGAGCGAATCAAAGAGATAGTGGAGGACTTACTTGCAGATAAACAAGGGGCATTAGACAGCGTGGAAGCTCAAGTCACCCAGCAGGAAGTGGCGCTAAATAAACACAGGGATGAAGTTGCGGAGGTAGTGGTCAGAATGAATACGATTAGCGCAGATGTAGAAAAGATCAGTATAAGAGGCGAAACAGGCTCTGACAGTACGCAGCGAGAGGTTTATGCCGACCAGGAGGAGATACAATCGCTATTACAGTTTAAAGAGGCACAATTAGAAACAAATAGGAACATAGGGAAGAACTTGCACAGTTGCGATTAGCGTGCAGAAGTGAAGGTGAAACACCACCAGGTAGACTGCAGAGGGAGAGTGAGATAAATTCAAAAAAACGAAAATAGGCAGAAAGAGGAAGACGAACTCAGAGAGTTAGAAGAACGGTTGTGTCGGATAAAACAGGTGGCAAACCCAACTGGGTATAGTCCAAGGACGGAAAACATAAATTTGGAAGAAGAATGTAGGAGGCACTTCGTGTCGGTACAAACGTACACTTGTTTTCCGGATCCTGATAATTACCAACATCCATGCCTGTGGCTGTCTCAATTTCAAGATTCATTACCTTCATCGTGGGGACCACTCCTCAAAATGAAGTTTGTGTGTAACCATTTGAGGGACGAGGCTAGAGCGAAAATGCAGGAAGTTATTAAAGACTGTAGTAGCTACGAGATATTTTGTGACAAGTTTTTAAATGAATTCTGGTCGAAAAGTAAGCAGGACCAGGTTAAGCAAAGCATATTGATGATGCCAAATAGTAACGAAGGTGGTATAAGAGATCCAGTGTCGTGCTATCAGGAAATGCTGAGACGAAATAGGTATTTGGATGTGCCATACGAAACTGGGGAGCTCATTAGGATCTGTATAACGAAGTTTCCAGTGAAACTGCGCAGAGATATAGTGATAGCAGGCAGAGGCTTAGACGATTCCGCGTCATTTCAGCACTTGTTACAGGAACTGAGAAATGAGAGCAACATTGTGAACGGCGACACGACTCATAGGTCAGACAGAGTCGAGGATAGGAACGGGAGAAACTATCAGAATGACAGGAGAGCATGGAATCAGAGGAATGACGGAAATGGAAGATGGCGAGGAAATAGGGGGCAGAATTCATGGGGATATCGACCGGCAAACCGGGAAAATAGAAGATGGGACAGAGATGGAAGAAGAAGGGAAAATGAAATTGATGGGCGAAGAGAGGATAGGCAGTCATTGGGTTCACGACAGGGCAATCACTGTCACAATGACGGAGGGACAAGAAGGTGACTACATGATAGGCGGGTACAAACCAGGACTATTAATGATGTGAATATTAGGTATATCGATTACGGAAAACTAGGAGAATCTGTTAGAGGAGGTAGGAGATGTGGGGAGTGAAGTCCACCCAATAATTAGCGTAGAAATAAATAATATAATCGTACCTTGTGTCATCGACACAGGCAGTGTAATGTGTGTCTTGAGGGAAGATGTGTTTAAGTGTTGTAGTCTTACAAAACCATGGCCAACGTTGCCATTGCAAAGGACAACAGCGAGAGGGGCAGTCACAGGAAAGGGAATTGAGGTGAAGTTACAAGCGCAGGTAAACTTTGTGTGCCAGGCGAAGAGGTTTAGCACAGTGTTAATGATTGCGTCATCTCTAACTGTTGAAGGGATATTGGGCGTTAATTTTTTGAACCAATATAAAGCAGTCGTTAACATGAGAAATGGTTCGATGGAGCTGAAACGAGATTCGGAGGAAATTACATTAAGATTCGACGATTGCTTGTATGCTAAAGATAACGCACACTTAGCATTGTGTCTGGCGGTAAAGTCCGGTAGACAGGCACAGAATACGGGGTTCGAACAAGAGAAGAAGGAAATTCAAAAATGTTTGGAGGAGGAGATCAGGGAGAAAATCTGGCATTTACGAGGGACCACGGTCTACGGGGAATTGCAGAAAATTTTATACGAGAATAGAAAGGTATTTAAACATGCTGCGGGTACAATAAGAAATTTTGTGTATAGATTCAAGGTCAAGCCTCATAAACAGTTTAGGGCCCAAGTGTACCCGATACCTGTTGTGTACAAAGAAAGAGTGGAAGCTGGGATCGAAAGCATGCTACGACAAGGGATTATCGAACCAGCATCCAGTCCGTACAACAGCCCTTTAGTTTGTGTTGAAAAAAAGGATGGGTCAATTAGATTAGTTTTGGACGCAAGAAGGATTAATAAGATAATAGAGCCTGAGACAGATCGGCCGCTGACACTTGACGAATTGCTACAAAAGTTCCACGGGATCAGAGTTCTCAGCTCGGTTGATTTGAGAATGAGTTTCTGGCAGGTGGAGTTAGATAGGGGGTGTAGAAAATACACCGTTTTCTTGTGTTATGAGAAATCATATCAATTCTGGAAACTACCATTTGGGTTAAATGTATCATCCGCGGCATTTATCAGAGGCCTAAATACTGTCATTCCTAATGAAATAAAAGATAAAGTAACACAGTACGTGGATGATGTACTGCAGGCAGAAAGAAACTGGGAAGACCACAATAGAACGTTAAGCATATTGCTCGGTGCATTGGAGAGACATGGGGTAACCGTGAATTTGGGAAAGTCAGAATTTGGACGAAAAGAAATCGAGTTTCTAGGTCACATTGTGACACCAGAGGGAATAAGACCAAATCCAGACAAACTCGAAGCAATCAGGGATTTTCCGGTGCCAAGAACAAAACGTCAGCTACGGGGTTATTTAGGATTAATCAATTTTTACAGGAGGTTCATTAAGATTGGGGGTGCAGCGACACCCAGACTATGTCAGCTGACTGGAAAGAAAACGGTATGGAATTGGGACTCTGTCGCACAGGAAGAGTATGAGGCGTTAAAGAAGGCACTGCTATCGGCACCTTTTCTCGGGCATCCAGACCTAGGGAAAGAGTTTTGTATGGCCACGGACAGTTCCCGTAGTGGACTAGGGGTAACATTGTTCCAAGAGCAAGAACAAGGAGGAGAAGTAATACAACAACCTACTGCATTTGCGAGCCGAGTACTTAGCAAAGCTGAGAGAAATTACACGGTAACTGAGCTTGAAGCTTTGGCAATAGTATGGGGTTTTAGAAAGTTTAGATACTATTTGTATGGGAGGCATACTAAAATCTATACTGACCACAAGTCACTACAGTTTCTGATGTCGGCCAAACTTAACCATAGACGACTCGCTAGGTGGGCACTCTATTTACAGGAGTTTCAGTTTTCGGTCATCTATATTCCTGGGCCACAGAATATAGTGGCAGATGCGTTGTCAAGGAACTCAGTAGGTCATGGTCAATGCTTTGATGAGGAAGTAAACGAGAACAGAGGAGGATCAAGAACAGATATGACATATTGTATATGCAGGGCGTGCCGTTCGAGAAATACATAGGGGCGGTACTCACAAATATCGCGAAAGAGCAGGATAAAGACGCGTCATGGAGAATGGTGAAGGACAGAGTTAGAGCGAACTTAGATGCCAATATAGCGCGCTTTTATACAATTCAGAACGGGGTCCTTTTCTACCGTAGAAATCCGAACACACAGGACTGGGTGTTGTGTATACCAAATGAAATAGTCAACAAGTTGATCTGGTACACGCACTTAAGTTACGGGCATTACGGGGCAAGGAAATGCTGTAAGAAGTTAATGGAATCAGTTTATTTCATTAGTATGGAGAGGAGGATCAAGAACGTGCTTGGTAGTTGCAAATTGTGCCAGAAGGCAAAATCGTTAACTATCTCATGCAAAGCCAGGTAGATTGAGGGAATTCGGAGCAACAGATTTGTTATGCCCGCTACCTAAGTCAGTGCAGGGATATAGATATGTTTTAGTAGCAGTGGAATTGGTGTCAAAGTATGTGACTTTTACCGCATTGAAACGTGCGACGGGAAGGACAGTGGCAGCAGCGATCGTTAAAAACTTTTTGCGAGAAGTAGGAACTGTAGAAAAGTTCATAGCTGACAATGGACCACAATATAGATCCAGACAATGGCTAACCACACTGAAGAGAAGAAGGATAAAACCGGAGTTCATATCCCGATACCATGCTGCAAGTAACCCCAGTGAAAGAGTGGTAAAAGAACTGGGAAAGTTGTGTAAGATCTATTGCCATAGGCAACATAGAAGTTGGAGTATTTTTCTCAAAGATTTTCAGGACATCCTCAATGAGCTACCACATGGAGCAACTGGTTTATCACCAATTACGGTACTAAAGAATGAACCACCACCAGATCGAGTCAGGGAGCTGGTAGATTTTCCGCGATCAGGAAAGCAGAGGCACACAGAAATTGTCAAGGTTGCGATAGAGCGTATTAAGAAAGCAGCTAAGGATAGGCAGGAGAAGCAGAAAGGAAAGATCCGTAAGATCGAATTGGCAGTAGGAGACAAGGTTCTAATTAAAACTCATCGATTATCAAAGAAGCACAGATTCCTAACTAGCAAATTCTTTACGGTGTATAGTGGACCATTCAGAGTGAGGCGGATTGTCCATGAAAATGCTGTACTGATTGAGACGATCAAGGGAAAACAATCTCGTGGGCTTCATCACATTTCTAACATCAAATTATGGAAAAGTTAAGGATCGATCGAAAGTAGGCAATTTATGGTAGATAGTCAGTGTATTTATTTGTGGTGTGTAACGTTGTGCAGGGGCAAATCGAACATAAGAATTTTCAGGCGGGATGTCAGGAAGTATGACGGAATAGACTGGTCGAATGAGTCATGAACAGGAGTCGACAGAGTGGTGTATGTACGTATTTTTTGTCATATGAATAAGGATCAAGCAGAAACGACGTGATGATTAATGAGTGGATAAAGATGGTAGATAGAGAAGCGACGTGATAAATAGTAGTGGATAAAGGTGATATTTAAGGAGAGAAGCGACGTGAAGCAGTGTGATTAATAAAGAGAGATTCGACGTGATGAAATAGTGGTAAATAAAGGTGAGTAGAATTAACATACGTTACAGAGAGGCCTGCGTATGCTGCAATCGAGATTGATGCGAATGGCGAAGGAAGACCAGGAAATGATGGAGTAATGGACGGACGGAGTGCCGAAATACGAATGAAGAGATGAGGACAACTGCACAACGTGAAAGGACATAAAGGGAGTATGAGATCCAGATGGTGAACGTTGTGGAATACTGACGTAAGATGTAATATAAGTGTAAATCTGATTCTTACCATAACATTTGCTCTATGAAAAAAATAATTTTTGTTGTTGTTGTTGTTGAAGCCTGGTACCAGTATAACTAATCAAAACGGTACCAAGAATGTGTACAGTTATTTTGCAGGATGAATAATTTGTGTATTTTTTGTTCTTAGATGAAATGTCGCAATTCTAAAGTGATATTTAGCAGGATGAATAATCGGTAAAGCGAATGCAGAGGTAAGCCAATGGAGAGAGGTGCCAGAGTGAAAGGACGTAATCGGAGACTGGAATGCTATCTCCGAAACAACTCCATGTGTTGTGTGGTTGAGTATAAGGGAGCAAAGGTATGGTATGTTGTCGTGAGTGTGGTGGTGTTAAGGTTAGCTGACTTCTAGACCTATTCTGTTGGTGCATTAATGGCTTGAATGAGAAAGAAAATGTGGTCTGGTGAGTGAGAGTCGTAGAGTAGTGTGATCAATGTGCACACTCCTGTAAAGGGGATGCTATCGATCCATAACTAAAACATTATTGTGCTTTATTGTTTGATTTGGATGAACCTCGATGGCAGGTCAGGATCTGGCATCATGTGGATGGTACATACATGTCCTAGAAATGTTGTTATATATAATAAAAAGGTAAAATATATAAAGAGATACTAATTTCAGTCTGTCACAAGCACAAAGGTGCATTGTATGTTGTAGATTTAGAGTCATCAGTTTCTAAAATGTTTATTGTGTTAGGATGTTAAAATAGTTTACTATTTAATAACATGTGGTAGGTAATTGAGAGCTGTGTAGATTATTGCTTATTTTTTTGTTAGAAGACTTTCAGGGGTATTTATTTCAGTCTGTCACAAGCACAAAAGTTCACTGTATATTGTAGTTTTTAGAATAAACAGTTTCTAATATTTTCACTGTGATAGGATGTTAGAGTAGTCTACTATTTGATATTGTAATTATGAGCTGTATAGATTGTTTATTATTCCTTTTGTTTTTTTTTTTACACTTTCATGTTTTGTATGAGGGACGACAGGTACAATTAATAGCACAAGTGTGGGATGTATATAGAAAAGGGATAAATGTTGATGTTGTATGTGTAGAAAACTAGGGTGTATGATTTTATGTTTTTTAGAACAAAGATTCTTTTATTACCAATGTATCTAATAGATCATACATGTAATCAATGAGTATTTAAATAATGTAAGAATATCCTTTTGTCTGTAATGTTGCGAGATGCACGGAAGGATCTGACTGATTGGGTGTTGTAGCGCTGAGGTGCTACGTAGAACGCGCCCATACCGCTAGCGGGGCCGAGCTGACGTCGCCATGGCGACGGACGACAGAGCCGCGGCATTCCCCACTCCACTGCCGGTCGAGGTACACTCCACGCGCCCGCTACAACAGGTCAACGGCCTGGGGCGACACGCACGTACCACTGGCCATTCATAAGTTCCGCCACCCTTACGACTGGGGAAAGTATCCCGCGGAGGCAACAGCGGGTGGTTTCTTCTGCTCAACGGCTCGCGCGGCGGAGTGACGGCAGAATGAACGACGCGCGGCAGAGTCTGGCGGGCATTTTTTACCAGCAACTATTAACTAGTACTGGACTGTGGAGCCGTGAAACAAGGTGACTGCTCGTATGTCTCCATAAGGTGGAAAGTGAAGGACTGGTGTTCCCACGTTGTGAGTGATGGAAAAGATTTTGGTCTTTAGCAGACAGGACGATTGCTTTGTTTTGTTTTGACCATTGAATGGTGGGATCCATAAACTTTTGGCAGTGACTTGTTAAGTGTGCTTTGTGAATTGCATGTGGGACGCTTGGTATACTTAAAGAGGACAGTTGTCGTTTGGTGACTAATTATTGTATGAACGCAAGAAACTAAAGTGGGACACTGACATTTGCGTCTGTAGTAGGAGACATTTCTTTAATTGGTGCGGGAATAAGTGCTGTTTGTTGGAACTTACGACTTTTAATTACACCATGAACTGAAAGGACAGAACCGTGGGTAATAGTAGTTGTAGGGCCATTTCTGGACGACCAGATTCGTGTGAATGGTACTCTGAGAGTGACTATGACATTTGTGTTTAATGTGTTCAAAATGCCGATTTGAGTGACTTAAAGACTTTCGTCCGGGTAACCATGGGAGAGCTTTGACACCGAGACAGTGTTTCTAGGGAACCTGTCAGCAACTTTTTTGACCCCAAGAAAATCACAGAATGAAATGTTTCCGTGTGACTCGCAAGATAGGAAATAATGTATTTGTATTTGTGTAAATTTTTTTTATATGTTTCATTCCTGAAGGGACAGCAAGTGTAATTGTATTTCATTAACATTTGTGTTTAGAACAGTTAGTGTTTTTTTGTTTGTTCTGGGTTATCAAGTACACATAACATGTTTATTAGAATATTTGGTACAATGATGGTTTAATTATTAGCCAGTGACATAATACTAACGTAGCGGCTCTTGTTGCTTTGGTCAGTAAGGTTGTCACAGGGGACGAGAGTTTGCATTGCACAACAAATATCGGAATTAACTGATGCATTTTGATGTCGTGGACAGTAATGATCTTGTTGGTGTGTTGACTGAAGCCACTTATTTTCATTATCACAGTGGTGTTATTTCACATTAAAGTGTAACGAAGGCTAGTCGAAATGCAAGTTCTTGTCGTCTAAATGTGTAACAACAGAGAAATGAGCAGTAGAGTATGATACGAGAGCTACTGGTGGATTCAAGCAGTTATTGCTAACTATTTACTCTGTGTATTGATCAAAGTTGATGGACTGACTAGCTCAGCAGCAGGTATTTGTACTGGCGGACAAGGATAAGGTTAAATCCACAGCCGAGTGATGGTGGCAATTGCTTAAGTGATGATAGTTAATGAGGTATGACATGATGTCTTAGATGAACCATATTACATAACCAGTATGTAACTTGTGGTATATTTCATTGTTTTTCTTCTCAGTTTTATTTCTCTGTAGGTTTGATGTATATTTTAGAGTACTGATATGGAGCCTGACTTCTACGTGTAATTAGTGTATGCAATTTTTTTTCTTTTGTTGATTTTGTTTTGTATTTAGACATTGCCGTGTAAAGATTATTGCAACGCAATTTATGAATGTCAGATTACTTGTTCTGTGTTTGGACGGTGAGCTATTTAAATTTCATGAGTACAATTAGTATTTTTTTTATTTGTCATAGAATTAGTGAAGTTTGGATTACTCATAAAAATAACGAAGATCCCAGTAACTAAGCAAATTTTTATCTCAACATTATTTTTTATTTGTATGATGTAATGTTTTATTTGTCATGTGGATTGTTGTAAATCTGTATGTGTACATTACTCCGGATTGTGGAGAGTACAATAATGGAACAACTGTGTCAATAATTTGGTAAAGTAACAGCATTTGGTCGTCTATTTGAGGTCACCAGGGGCTAAGGTCTCGTCCTGGTTATTTTGATGACTTGCTACGTTTGTTCTAATACAGTTTTCTTAAAAAATGTTCGGAACTACCCTCGCATTGCAAGGATAGTACCGTGCCATTTATTTTCTGCATGGGTAGCCGGTGGTGAAAGGGTACAGTACCGCCCGACATTGAAAATAGGTACAACATACTTCATTACTTTTGTCAGAACAACACATTTTTTTCTAATAATAACTCAATTTCAATTAATACAGTGAAGCCGGATACCAGTGTGGGAAAGAATGACAATTTATTTATTTAATTGATCACATGTGCACTCCCACAAAATAAATCCCTACATCCAGTTTGGTGAGATCTGTGAAATGAATGAATGTATGGTTGTCTGCTAACCGCAGATAGTGAATGTGAATATATGATCGTCTTTGAGACGATCCTTTGGCCACCTTTGGTGGAACCAAAGAGATGAAATTTACCAGAGCTTTGAGCGCCTGAAATGTGGCTGACCAATACGGTAGCATGGTCTTCCCCCACTGCGACAGAGGTGCGAGATGACCTGAAGAACGGCCATGTTTCAGCACTCTGCCGCTGGATCTTGTGCTGTTAAGACCTGTCTTAGTTGTGCTCCGTAAAGACAAAAGAGTGGAGACATGGTATGCATGTGGAATATTTAAGAGTAGTTTGAATTAATAATTTCTCTATTTCAGGAACTTTTGTGAGGAGAATTAAATGTCAGGCAGGTAATATTAATGGGATTGTAGTAATCTTCGGATGTGACCAACGGTCACAATGAAACCACGTGTAGCAATAAGTTGAAATACTTCCGTGTGCTTAAGTTAAGCTGAATTACTAGCGTGTGTACAATAAGTTGAAATATTTAAGAAATAGCGTGTGTACCATAAGTTGAAATATTTAAGAAATTGCGTGTGCAGGACTTGAAATTAGAGACGAGTACTTCCACGTGGTGAGTACTGTGTGAGTCTCAAACTGCGTATGAGACAAAAGATAAAGAGAAGTACTCGTCCATGGTATCAGTTGAGGACTCCCGTGTGTGATGAATACGTTCTTAATATTACTTTGCGTGATATGATTCAGTGTGTCGCTAGATTCAAACTCTGAGAGAGAAGCAAGGTGAGTCGGCCGTCTATCCAGCAACGCCACTTGGCTTGCATTGCACAGGAAGACGTGCATATATCTCCAGAGTTCATAGTAGGATAGTAGAATTACGAAGTGGGGCAGTGTCGTGTGAAACTGGGATAAATATTAATTGAAGTGGGAAAGCTGAAAGTGATAATGTTGTGACTATTCCCTGTGTAGTATTTCATATTGTAGTGTGGTGTATGTCATGTAATTTGGGTATGTGTGGTTTGCATGGGAGAGTAGCAAGGTAGTTTCAAAAGATTAGTGGGTTATGCTTGTTCGTTCGGTACCGCTCGGTCTGGAGGAAAGTTTCGTGATGATGATTGTGAGAGTCGAAGTGTGAGGTATAATAAAAAGATCCACCATCCTATCCAGAAAGTGCACTGTAGCGTTAAATAATTACGAGACCATAAGACAGAGATTCACCAATGTAAAGCCGTGCCCACTGGGCGGAATTTCTCATGTGTTATTGTTGTAGGTTATAGAATTTGTGTGTTGAGGTTATAGAATTTGTCGGAATAAATAAGATAGTGAAAAGAATAAGATTGGTGGCCTTTTCCTTCGAATTGTATGTTGTCATGATATCCAGAATTTATAATGTGTGCGCCACTCATATTCAGTGCGATGGCCACATGTTGATAAAAGCCGTTAAATAAAAAAAAAAAAATGTGGCATTGCCAGTGCGTAGTGAACAGTCAGAGTTCTGTAAATTACTGATAGTCAGATGTGCGTTTCCGTTGCGTATTATTCATACAGGAGGATAATTTGTAACTTTATTGTGAGTACTAGAGTTCATGTTACTCGACAGATAAGAATGAATCCACTCACTTGGCAGACCACTCATCTTGCAGGCCTGACTGCTTGATGCCACAGTATGAGCAAGGCATGTGGGTGCCTCTCACAAGTACTAAATGCTCAAACTAATCACATTGCACTTTACAAAGCGAGCGTCCGAGTGCCGTCGGCGGCATGTCAAAGCCTTAAATCTGTCCATCTAAACAGCCGTCCACTCAGCCCCAGGACCAGCATGCTCTCTCTATACCTGCTCTCCAGCTATTGTCTAACGACATACAGTGCACAAATGGATTCCTGAATAGCGCAGATCTCTAACCTCCCCTGCATCTCCAACTGGACATGTAAACAGTGTCTCCCCCAGCCAGCGAACCCAACTTCATTCACGCATCGCTGACAATTTCCACTCACGAATCTTAAAGACTTACGTATATAAAAGCCTATTCACTCTTGCCAAAACTCACTTAATAATAAAAAAGCATTCTCCCTTTCTAAGCAAATATGAGTATGCATTTGGAACAAATAGACAAACATAATTCCAAGCAGAAATCATACATATAATTAAAAAAAAATAACCGCAATTTAGGTTATCCAACATTTATGTAGATGTCCTAATGATGCAGTCGTAGATACGTGTCATCCACTCGCTCATTCCTTCAACACATGCTTTCACAGAGCTTGTTCTACTTATTTGCCACCCACCCTGTTATAATAGTTTTGTACAAGCATTTACGCCCCCACACACAACCCAGCTCAATAGAACATAATAATTCCTTTTTCCACAGTTAGTCATGTTCGGTGAGCCGGCCGAAGTGGCCGTGCGGTTCTAGGTGCTGCAGTCTGGAACCGCGAGACCGCTACGGTCGCAGGTCCGAAACCTGCCTCGGGCATGGATGTGTGTGATGTCCTTAGGTTAGTTAGGTTTAACTAGTTCTAGGTTCTAGGGGACTAATGACCTCAGAAGTTGAGTCCCATAGTGCTCAGAACCATTTGAACCATGTTCGGTGAACAATTAAACGTACTAAATTACGCATACATGTAGTCAAGTAAGTAAATACTCTTACCGACATAAAAACCCCTCTTACTGAGGACAGTGCATTTAATATTATATACTTAAACACAGACCAATGATAACAATATTCTGATGTGCACCTTGTCCTTGTAGTAAAGATACAATTCATTTTCCTATATGGTACAAAATGACCATTTTACATCAGAACACCCTCAGTCGACCCAAGTCGCTCTCAGAACAGTTCAGCTAATTCGAGAGCCATTTTCCATTACCAGAAACGCGTCAGTCTTTCTGATCAGATCCTGCTCCCTGTTCTACAGACATCTCTAAACTCGTGTATTAGAAGAACAAAAATAATTTTAATATAATATTATAAAATTCACCTTGTACTCGTCGATATTAAGCACAGTCCTAGTACTTTAGCGTGCCATAGACCTCTGACTAACTAGAATTCCTGCCCTGCACAGACATTAATACAGACTGATGCATGGCCTCTCACAGGAAACTGTATCTTGCACCTTGTAAATCATATTCTTACAGTCGATAGCACAACATTGAATGATTTTAAATAAAGGACAGCCACAACACAAGGAAACTAGAAGAGCCTGGTGGCGATGTGGCGACTTTCCAAACTACCCTCCGAAAGTGAATGACGGCCTCTACATTTAAACTCATATGTCGCAATGACCCAATAGTTGATAACTCTGCGCTCCATTTCTAGTGATTGTTCATTTTGCACACAATACGGGATCACCGGTTTCGGTGCTAGCAACCCCAGAAGTTGCGGTCCATCAACCAAAATTTGTTCCCCAACTCAAACAAGCATTGTCACTCAATCATTATGTGGTACCCAGTGCACGGATCGGATGGATAAGACACCACCGATCTACTGTAATATTATCCATCACAGCTGATATCGCGAAAAATTTTACGGTAAGTAACTTTGCAAGTATCATTGCGAGCATTGATAGATGACTGCTCAGTACGTCCATCCACACTTAATTCTCGAACACATAAAAACGATCAAAGTATACCAAGCAACACTATACATATTTCTAAGACCTTGCGCATAGTACTCGATCAATCTCTCTGCGTATGGCGGTCACAGAGCAATCTCGCCCTCTTACATTAAAAGGCCATCCTCACCTCGGCATTGACCAACCTTCCCCGAAACAACGCTCCCCAATTAATCCTCAACCGAGCAGACGAATACAGCTACACTCCACCTCCGTTGACTGAATAGAGCCTTCCTAGTCCTAACCCCTCCAAGTGCACCACATTTCTCGAGATGTAACCAAGTCTTGGAGCTTAGCACACCATAGTAACAGATCTCAAAGTGCCTTAATTTAATAGCATTCAGTTAAGAAAAACAAGAACCGAGTGATATTTATACGCAACGCAGTTCGACACATTTTTAAGTAAATCATCCAATCTATTCATTATATCATGTGTAAAGTATTGTTCTAGAGTCTAGGATCGGTGCATCGAAGGTTCTGGTAAGAGAGAGAGAGAGAGAACATAAACACACTCACTCCTAAGACTAGAATGTTCAGCACTTAAAAACGGGCGATCTTAGATCGCCTACTTTTCCGTCCTGTCAGACATCTACCATCCTGTCAGACCTCCCTGGTTCCCCTACGCTGAGCTATCTTTCTCCCAATCGTAAAACTTTTCCTTTGTATGATACGAGTGCAATATAGGCCTGCGGCACGTGTAGGTCCCACTGATCACATCCGATCACGAGTCAGAAATAATACTATTACTTCATCAGTTCTAAATAAAAATGATAGTTAGTAGCGGGCGGTACATCCTACAAGGAAACAGATGCGCATAACAGCAGCATCCAACATGTGAAAATTACAAGTCATTCCGTCACCAACTCAGTAAACAGCCCATCTGTCGGGTAAATGTGTACGCAATAATTACAGTGACTAACAAGTACCCACAGCTGAAGTCTCGATTTTACATCAAGGATGCGACAGGGTGGGGATCGCGTAAATGAAAGTGCGTTTATAGGAATGTGACAACTTTCATCACACATGAGATGGAAGTCCTTTGATGACCGACGGGTTCACCGTTAACGATCGCAAGTACACAGTGCTTTAAACCACATACGGAACACACAGCTGCATACGACTAGAACACAGGCTATATCACGTGACTAAAGCATCCAGACAGAACACTGGAAAAAAATTACCTTCAGCAACTTGTCCTTCTCTAGAATAAATCAGTCAACTTTTAAATCGTACCTAGTCACAGCTCTATCTCAATCGATCATCCCGTACACTCTCTGTTATCCTTTAACACAGGTGTGAGTAAGTTTAGACGTGAATAATTCTCTGTCCTCCTGAAAAGCATCAAATACAGTAGTCAACTTGTGTGTATCACTGCTACCTCAGTAGACATACACTATAGTACGAACTCAACAAGAAAAAATTGACTACCTTCCTGATTCCGCTCGCTTCGATGTCATCGTTTTCCTACATTCCTCTTGTTGCCGCATACTTGACTCCATGTACAAATTGCTCCGTCCGAACCAGAAGATAAGCAAGTACATCCTCATTATCACCGCATTTCGGTGTATATTACGTTAGTTTATACCGATGCCCTAATCAGTTTTCCCATTTCTTTCGATTTTATTTCAGATCCATCCATACGACCGCGACATAACCTATCGTTCTGTGTTCTGAAATTGCCTGTAAATGTAACGCAGGCGTACCCAGTCACCTCCACATTCGGGGAGTGCTTGCTCTGTTTTCTGTATGTCTGTGTACATGCACGGTAGGCTGAGGGTGTTCTGATGTAAAATGGCCATTTTGTACCGTATAGGAAAGTGAATTGTATCTTTACTACAAGGACAAGGTGCACGTCAGCATATTGTTATCATTGGTCTGTGAGTAAGTATAAACTATTAAATGCACTATCATCAGTGAAGGGGCGTTTATGTCGGTAAAAGTATTTGCTTATTTGACTACATGTATGCGTAATTTAGTACGTTTCATTGTTCACCGAATATGACTAACTGTGGAAAAAGGAATTATTATGTTCTATTGAGCTGGGTTGTGTGTGGGAACGTAAATGTTTGTACAAAATTATTATAACAGGGTGGGTGGCAAATAAGTAGAACAAGCTCTGTGAAAGCGTGTGTAGAAAGAATGAGCGAGTGGATGACACGACTGTTCTACAACTGTATCATTAGGACATCTACATAAATGTTGGATAACCTAAATTGAAGTCTTTTTTTTAATCATATGTATGACTTCTGCTTGGAATTTTGTTTGTCTATTTGTTCCAAATGCATACTCATCTATGCTTAGAAAGGGAGAATGCTTTTTTATTATTAAGTGAGTTTTGGCAAGAATGAATAGGCTTTTATACACGGGAGTCTTTAAGATTTGCGAGTGGAAATTGTCAACGAAGCGTGAATGACGTTGGGTTCGCTGGCTGGGGGAGACACTGTTTACATGTCCAGTTGGAGATGCAGGGGAGGATAGAGATCTGCGCTATTCAGGAATCCATTTGTGCACTGTATGTCGTTAGACAATAGCTGGAGAGCAGGTATAGAGAGAGCCCACTTCAGCATGCTGGTCCTGGGGCTGAGTGGATGGCTGTTTAGATGGACAGATTTGAGGATTTGACATGCTACCGGCGGCGTTCGGGCGCTCGCTTTGTAAGGTGCAATG
The DNA here is from genome assembly GCF_023864275.1 of Schistocerca cancellata. NCBI lineage: Eukaryota > Metazoa > Arthropoda > Insecta > Orthoptera > Acrididae > Schistocerca > Schistocerca cancellata. The sequence continues at coordinate 692,228,140 of NC_064627.1, read as the reverse complement.
GGATTAGTTTGAGCATTTAGTACTTGTTTTGGTGGTTATTGGATTAAGAACTGTAATATTGAAGGTACTGTCCTCAGTGGGAACGCTGTGTAATTGAGTAAGAGTGTTTAGGTATTTGAAGATATGTTTCACGATTGGTGATGTTAAGTTGATGACGCAATTTAGCTACCACTGTAAAAAATAGCTACCTGCTGCTGAAGGAAAGAAAGAAAGAAAGAAAGAAAGGGGTGACCTTGCCCCCAGACCTGATGGATAAGTTATTAGATAAGAGCAAGTGATAGATTTTGAATTATGCTGTGTGTTCGGACATAGGAGTCTCTAAACGGCGGCGCGAATGTATGTGTATGTTGAATGGATGAAGTGTAATGCATGATGGCAGTAGTGAGACATTAGAACATCGAGGACGAGAGAATTGGCGTCTTTCCTTGTTGTTCAATTAAATATGATGATCATTACAGTACACAAACCCGCGTCGTCGATGTCTTCACAGGCCTTACGCACGCTGGTCAGGTATTCATTATCGGGGATAGTGACTGAGGCGTGTCGCTGATAAAAGTTGTATAATGACTAGAAAAAGGTGAGTTTATATGCTATCGTGAGAGGGTGCAGCTTGAGGACATAGATAAATGGAAGAGTTTTTTATGTGGAAAAATATGAAATCTATATATAGTGATATTCGACTGCTAGTGACAACAGTTAAGAGCGGAAAAATAGGTCCAAATCGAGCGCTGGCAGAATGTTGCGGCAATGGTAATAATATTTAATTCAAGTTGGAGGTGGTTAATATGGACCAGGCTTTGAATATTGGTGTGAGTGTGGTATGTGCTTGATGGTCTGTATAAAAGTTTGACTCGTTAATTGCGTTTGGTGTTTCGGGGTGTGTGTAAAATTAATTTTACTGTTGAAAGTGCGAGAAAGATGAGTTGAATGGTGTTTAGATAGAGGCTACGTTTGTAATTCGAAAAGAGGGGATGAGAATGGTAAACTGATTGATGGACATGGTTTGTGGGGTGATATATGAGCTTCAAGACAGGGTTAAGGACGTTTGCGTATGTTGATCGTGGGACGGGTGTGAGGTTAGGTGCGATGGGAGGAGTAAATTAGATGTTATTTTTTAAATATGATGTAAAGTAAGAATAATATTGAGAAGGTTTTAGATGGCTAGTCACGCGACGATGTGAGAGCAGGGATGTGTAGTTATGTTTAGTTAAAGGGCCGTGTAATGTCATGTCAGGAGCAATGCGCAGTGTGCTATTGTATAAAAGGAGGTAAAGACATGTGCTGCTATGATGTGTCTAGCGTATGGGGTCTGCGCTTTGGAATTATGCTGCGTTGATATAAAGTTGACTTTCACCCGCGTTCGGTGGTTGCGGCTCGGGGTTGTAGCGCGCGTCGACTGCGCCAACTCACGCTAGCGGAAGCCGAGAAGGGGCTGTGGGCGGTCTGAAATCAAACGGATGCGTGACTTCACGATCCTGTTGACATGGTGCGGGGGGTGGTACATGCGCACGTCTGGTGAGTTAATATGCGAGCAGATCTGCAGGCTCTGCTATGCGTTATTTGGATTGTTTACGAGTACTTGAGCATATCTACACATCAGTGTGAAGAATTATTTAGTAGCAGATTGCTATTGTGTGTGTACTGAAATTATGATTTGGGTGCTTGTTTGAGGCCTGTGCAACATGGCCCTGGGCACATCTGGGTGGGTGTTTTGTGATAGTGTGATAGATATACTGTATGGTTAAATAAGTTGTTTGAAAAAATAAATAGTGTGCTGTCAATCATTACACGCCCCTGCAACGCAGATCAGTTTGATTGGTTTTCCGTCTCCATCTCGGTTGCAAGTGAGTAGTAAGTGTTTTCGCGGCGGCGTTAATCGTGTGTGTCTGTATGCTGTGGGGGCATGTCAGAGCGTGTGTTCTGTGATACATATACTCCATCCCTAAATAAACTGCTCCCAAATAAATCAAGTACGCTCCTTCCTCCTTCCATCAGCCTAGTGCAGGCTGAGTCCTTTTACCAGCCACCCCCTAGGAAGTGATGGTGGTGGCACGCTTCGTTTTCAGCAGGTTTCTTACGTTGGTAGCAAAGACGCAAGTGAGGTTTGTTTTCTGGCAGATTTCACACTTGGCGCCTGATCCTAGGAGGAAGTGGTGGTCGGGTGGATGAGGTTAGTGCAAGTGTCCTTTCTTAACGCGCAATTTTCTTAGGTTGGTAGCAAAAGCGCAAGTGCCGGCCGATGTGGCCAAGCGGTTAAAGGCGCTACAGTCTGGAACCGCGTGACCGCTACGGTCGCAGGTTCGAATGCTGCCTCGGGCATGGATGTGTGTGATGTCCTTAGGTTAGTTAGGTTTAAGTAGTTCTAAGTTCTAGGGGACTGATGACCTTAGAAGTTAAGTCCCATAGTGCTCAGAGCCATTTGAACCAAAAGCGCAAGTGGCCATTCTTTACTAACAGAATTCAAACTCGCCGTGGGTTCCTAGGAGGAGGTGGCGGTCAGGTCCTCGAAAAGTAGTTGAAAGTAGGTAGTTGAAAACCTTTGCATACGAATATGAAATTGTAAATTGAATTATTTAATACGATTAAAACTGAAATGGAATTAAGTACTTAGATAATTGATAGGTTAGATGGATGATGTGGGTGTTAGCATATTTACAGAAGACTATGTCCGTCACGTGTATGGAGAGAGCGATTGAGGGTGTGTGACATAAGCTGTCGGATGGACGCGGGGCGGACCGAACGCCCAATCGGTCGAACCCATGCCGACGCCCACCTCTGATGCCCTTAAATAGTGGAGACTGCTGTTGAATCCGCCGGTTACGCGGCGCCGTGTTTATTATAACATTCTCGACGAGTTGGCTAATGCAACCATGCCACACGTGGCCCGCGCCTGCGTAATTCTGCTAATGCTGCATTCTGGCTGTTGATGGCTGCTACACACGTACACAAATACCGACGCTCGTTGCAAAACTGTGTCACCTGCATAACGCGCTGGCCAGCCTTTGTCCGCCGTCTCCCGTGAGGCTGGCGCATCGCGCACTGAAACACACTACAGTATATTGTGACATGTCCACATCGAAGCCGAGACCCTTCCTACCTCTGGAATTTCTGAAGGACATTTTCCATTCGCTGCACAACTTACGTCACCCGGCATACGAGCTACGACACGCCTAGTAACAACGCATTACGTGTGGCCTGGAATGCAAACAGACTGCCGCAGATGGGCGAGATGCTGCTTGAAATGCCAGCGTAGCAAGATAAATCGCCACGTCCACCCACTGGTAGGAAGCTTCCCAATCACGACAGCACGATTCACGCATGTCCAACTTGACATTGTTGGCCCACTGTCATCATCCGATGGTCACCATACGTACCTACAATGATTGATCGGTACACTCGATGACCGGAAGCTGCACCAGTGGACAATATTACTGCAGAAACTATCGCTTTCACCTTCATCACGCATTGGGTGTCACGTTTTGGTTACCTGCTGCACATTACGATGGTCAGGGGACGTGGTTTCGAGTCCGATTTGTTTCGAGAGTTGACAAAATTTTGTGGCACACTTCACCACTGGACAATGAGCCACTGGACAATGAGCTATCACCCTGCCAGCAATTTTTTAATAGAGCAATGGTACCGTACCCTAAATGCTGCCCTAATGTGTCATGACACCGAATGGACCAAAGCACTTGCTATGGTATTACTTGGACTCCGAAGCACATTCAAGCCAGACCTGGATGCTTCTTCAGCCAGATTGGTTTATGGCGAAGCATTATGCCTGCCGGGAGAATTTATGGCAACCTACGCTCTGCCGAACCCTAAGGGTGACCATCCAGAATTTCTCCGCCAACTGCGACAACATGTGGCTCGCCTTCGTCCGCAGCAACCTCACCAACGTGGGACTCCTGCCATATTTGTCCATTGTGACCTATCCTCCTGCACAAACGTCATGTTATGAACGGGAGGTATTAAACCCTCGCTCCAGCCACCATATTCCGGCCCACACTGTGTCGTAACCAGAAGAAGCAAAACCGTAGACATCTTGATCAATGGGGAACCGACTACAGTCTCCATTGACCGCGTGAAACCGGTGTACGTCTTTCCGGAAGCAACGACGCCCGTCCTACCACGACTTCCGCCCCATTCAGCAATCACTCAGTCAACGTCATCGCCGACACAGACGCAGCCGGGGGCCGCAGTTGACCCACCACCACGCATTTCAAGATAAGGGTGACATGTCAATCTTCCAGCACGTGTAATGACACATTCCGACGCAGAGACATACAATACCTTATAGGCTGCGCCAAAGATTAAATTGAGAGGCATGTAGGTTATAATCTTTGTAATGTTCACATTGGATTCTCTTTTGTTTCATATTCCAAGAAGGAGCTAAGGGACACTTTCGATTGTTGCCTCGTGGAGGATGGACGTAATTTTTGGTGTCTGCGGAAAGGCAGCCATATTGTTAGTAATTATGGTTTGTGCGACGAGCAGAGCAAGTCTTATTGTCTTGTGAATAAAAAATAGTGAGAAGTATCGAAGTGTTACGAAAATTATTTAAAGCAACGTAGCATTGTATTCCTTGGTTTCCACCGTCTTCGCGAAGTGAACCGATGCCGACTTAGGAAGATACACACGGTCAACAAAGAGAAGAACTTCGATGGCGACTGATGAATTAATATTGTGGCAGAAGGCCTAATTCTACGTCTAAGGTGAGAACTCTGATTAAATCAACAATGATGTAGAATTCAAAATGTAATTAATCGGAATGGTAAATTATATTACAGGCATATTTTACGCAGCACTGTATTTGTCCGCATTCAAGCCGGTCAATACAATCCGTAAAAAAGCCTTTCAAAAATTCTAAAGTTAAAAAACACAATAATTTGACAATTGTTTTTTTATTTATTTCGCCACACTGGCGACCGTGACAGGACAGTGCTGGTGGAACAAAGAGTAAGTACTTCATTGTTGGGCTACAAATGTACTTGTACTAATTACTGTTTCTCTGTTACATGACGCACATGGAAAATGACGAATAATGTGAAACAATATTAACTGTATAAACGGATGGCACAATAACCAGAAGGAACAAGGACAAGGATTTACAAAACTAACGTAATCGTGAGTGACGCAGCTCAGCCGGAATTAAGGTAGGAAAGCGCAAACGCATGCAGTGGCTGCACCTTGGCTTAGCTCCACTTAAAGCAGAACATTTTCCTTTCCATATTAAAATCCTGGTAGTGTTTGTGGCAACACACAATTACACTTTGATTATTACTTTTTTATGTTCAACAATCGCAGAATTAGAAGACGTAGTGCGCCATCTTGTAAACTTCCGACGCGCAACAAATAACAATCGCGAGATATTTTTATTAATTCAACTGCGAGAGAATTTAAAGATTTAGATTAACAGTAAAGTACAGATAAAAATAATATCTCCACAATGGAATCGGAGAACTTTAATTTGACAAATGTTCATGGACACGTCACCGATTCTGACAATAGTGACGTAAATGATGACGCAATTAGTTTTTCAGCACAACATAATGTAGAAGTAAATACAATTCAATTGCACTCCACAGGGATTATCAATAACGAACCACTTGCAAATGAAACCTTGTGCACAGTCGATGAAGCATCGATTACCAGATCAGATGAAAATATTTCACGCGCAATCAGTGAACCTAGCCCGGTTTCGATTCTATCAGACCGTGGTAGAGAAACAATGGCTACAAATAATGGCATAAATACAAACACACAAGCTTCGTCAGTTACGCTTGAGGCCCGCCTTTTGAGAGCGAGAAAATTTGCGCAGTCGGCAGGACTCGAACCTACGCTCCCAGAGGGAATTATATAGTCTGATGTCAAACGTGAGCGAGCAATTATCTGATTTAAAGATGAGTCACAACACAACGAACACAAAACTGGCGAATCCAGAAATCAGCCACAACACAACGAACACAAAACTGGCGAATCTAGAAGTCAGCTACAACACAACCAACACAAAATTGTCGAATCTAGAAATCAGCCACAACATGACAAACACAGAATTATCAAACATGGAAATTGGGTTCCAACAGCAGTTTTCAAGTGTAAACACGCAATTTGAAAACATACACAGACATTTCGATCAACGCTTAAATAAGCTCACCAATGAAATCGATCAAAAGATCGAAGACAAAGTCATCAAAACCGTCAATAGTGTATACAATGTATTGGCAAATGACTTAGAAAAGAAATTGTCAGATCTTACAAACAAACAGGAACAGGAACTGTCAGAAATAGTAGAAACACACAATCAAACACAAACCGTGCAAAAAGAAATACATGAAAACGTACAGGCTATTCAATTAAATTTAACAAGAGTACAGTCCGCATGTGAAGAAATACCTGACCAAGTTAATAAAGTTAACGAAGAAGTCGGTTTTCTGAAACAGGAGACTCGACGTATCAAGGCGGACATTATCAAAATAAATGAAACTTTAGAAAACGGTAATGTAAATGAATCAATAACTGACCGGGAAACAAAACTTTTTGAAAAATTAGGTAATGAAATCAAAGTAGCCGAGGACAGAATACGCAAGGAAATTGCTGGTAGACTGAATGTTTCAAATGACTTGCCTACGTCAAGCAACAGGCAGTGCGACACTCCGTAAAAAAGCCTTTCAAAAATTCTAAAGTTAAAAAACACAATAATTTGACAATTGTTTTTTTATTTATTTCGCCACACACGCTATTTGGAATGACGCTCCGCTTCCACCATGGGGGCTGATGTATAGGTAAATTCCAGTCACCGAGTCCAACCTTTCCATGATACATTTGTAAATTATTTTTGCAAGAGTTCTATGCACTGAAACATAATAGCATTTCTATGTTCGTAAATGCTCTCTAAAACTACTGCAGTGAAATAACAAAAAATTGTAATCGATAACTAGAACTGACCTTCTATACAGGCCAATCAATTACAGTATTAGTAACTTTTTTGCAGTAGTGTAGAGAGCACTTACAAGTTCAGAAATCCCATTAGCCAACATTTTAGTGCACACATCCGTTGAAATGAACGATCTAATTAATGAACCATCGAACAGTTGGAATCATTAACTGGAACTGACATATATAGGAGGTCAATTCTAGTTACCGATTGAAACTCTACGATGCTTCATAATTTTGGACATTTTTTGCAGTAAATCTGCGGAATATGTTTTTGTAAGATTTCTAGATTTCTTATCGATCTCAGAACTGCCACGAAAAAGTAATAAATATTGCAGGGTAGAGCTTTCAAATTTTTCTCTTTTTCATAGTAGTGAAGAGAGTAATACCAAATGTAGAAATTCTGTAACACCCTAGTACACAGACTTGTTGTTAAAACGGTCTAAATATCGAACAGTCGCCTGATTGGAATCGATAACTAGAATTAACCTATACAGGTTCCAATGTTAGTCATTTTTCTGCAGAGGATCAGAGAGCTATTACAAATGCAGAAACCCTATTAAGTTTCAGTGGATACGACTCCTGGAAAAGCGACCTAAATTATGTGCCATGGAATGGCTGCAATCGGTAACTAGGATTGACCTATATAGCTTAATTCTAGTTACCGATTCCTGTATCAGTCAGACCCTCCTTTTTGTGAATTTTCTTTTCTAATATACTAGACTCCGTTCATCATAAGAATAAACCTCGTGTAAACATTACATTAAGTATTCTTCCGCGTTTGCTGTAACCTCGTTGGATTTCGTATCACGTGGAGCAGAAGCTAAGGTGTCCGGAATACAGCCAAGTACGATAATGAGAATACGTTTTATGCTGTGCGTTACACGTGTATGGACTCAGCGATAATAGGGGACAACGGCTTTACAGGCGCATCTTAATTCGGAAAGCACTGGCTTGCACCTGGTCCAACTAACCTGCACTGATGTGAACAGTTGCAGTAAGGACGCAAAAAGAGACGAGCAGAGAACAATGTAGCCTTGAATGTCATTTAATTTTTGAACAGAAGGAAATAATGGTAAAACTCAGGCGACACGCTTCTTAGGTGATCTGCTGGAAAACATAACATCATGCGGATTTTAGCTAACATAGTACTGTAACTGAAAACGACAGTGAGGAAAATTCCTGACTTTAACAAGGGCAATTTTTCTGCTTGAGCTATGTGCGGCGTAAAAGCGCACTGCCGGGATTTCACCATATAGTTAAATATTGAAGCCACACTTATTCTCGTGATCAGCCAACCACGATCATCTACTCTCTTGTTTCAATCGTTTCTACCTGTTTCTTGCGTCTCTCTCTGGTTTTAGTTGTCTTATTTTGTCCGATGTAGTGTTTGCTGCCCGTCTGTGTGTTTTCTTTTCTCCATGTTTAGTGAAGTAAGTCTTGTTTGTTTTATTCTTTCCCTCGTGCATTTATTTTGTAGGAACAAGGGACCAATGACCAAGCAGTTTGGTCCCCACCCCCTCCTCCCTGCCCCTTAAACCAACCAACCACTGTAGGTATTAGTCAGTCCTCTAGTAACCTCCGAACTTCTTCCATCAGACTCCGAGAAATTTCTGTGCTGCTGCGTTGATAACGAGGCGATCAGCAATACACTCTCAAGCCAGAAAAAGCTTCGTGCTTTAGTACCAGTAAGTTTGGCAGCTTAAATGTCTTGTTATTTCTGGTGACATGTCCCTTAACTTGGCTCCAGGTCAATTCTACTGGGTACAGACTGCAGTGTTAAGGTGACAACTGTAAAAAATGCAGCATTTCTGCAGTGTGCTCGACTCCGTGAAAATTGTTTTCCATACTACAGGATTGGCAACAAATCCCTCTACTCACTACGCTATAACAACGCCCACATTTCTCACTCATGCACAGTTTCGAAAGAGTAATTAAGTTTAATGAATGTTTTAAATTTGTCAAGGACGCGAGATTGGCTGTGTGTGAACAAAAAACGACCAAAGGTCTTGTGTGCGATGGTTGTTTTTGTACTGATTTGGAGGTACAATGACAGGAGAATGAATTTGTAATTACATTGCTTTTAGAGAACTTACGTTATCAGGCGTGTTTGGTCAGGTTTTTAAACGTCTAATTAGGCCTGCATCACGTCTATCTAACTAGTACATAATACGAAATGTGCTAGTTAAATACGATTTAGAAACGTTTAATTACACTTTTATTGTGACAATAGACACTGATGAAACTAGTAGCTGTCTTTTTAAACGAATTCTGCACTGTCAAAAACACTTGAATAGAATTTTTTGTGTTTATGTCACGCAAAATTTCGGGTTATGTCGTGATTATCGGGACTTCAGCTAAAGAACAAGTTTTTTCAAGAACAAGCTCTGCTGGGACGACGATATTCAGCTGTGTGACAAGAAAGGACACTACAGCAAGTACACAAAACAAAGAAAATTTAAATTTGACACTATTTCCTCTCTTAAATAAGTTCTTTTAGTGGACAAAGAAAATACCTGTGATCTCACTTGGCAGCCGTCTTGGACACGATTTAGTATAGTGCCGTTATATTCAGTAATTATTATTAAAAATTATTTTTATTTCACAATGTTATGACTTCATCATGCGCTAGGCTGTAACGCTTTTCAAGGTTCTCTGTGCTTTTCTAGATAATAATTTACTTCAGTCATGTATACTTCTCTTTTTCTCTTCTTATTTATTTTCCTTACCTTCAGATCTTTTTGACGTAATTTGTGGCTAATAAATTAATCACGTGAACAGTTGTAATTTTATCGTATCCTAAATTCTTTGTTTACGACCATGATCCTCTGCTAATTAAAAGGCCTCTATATGTAGCGTCTCTGCCTACTGTGACGTCATTGCTCAAAGCTGACGAATGGAATCGGACACTAGAATTAACCCCGAAAACCGGTTCATGGAATAATAAATAACTATTCAGAAGAATGACTGGTTGTAGTGTTATGTATTTACATTATCAGATTACTGTTTACGAGTGTTTTTTGTTCATTATTTCTGTTGTGTGCGCACAGCTGTTTTAAATATAAAAAGTTGAAGACCTTACATGAATAACAGTGTAAGGAAGGCAATTCCGAACGTTTTTCTGTTCTTGAGAGCGTATTTGCTCCAGTAATACGACGCAGTCAGAGTGACGCCACGTTGAAGTGTCACCGCTGTGAACTATGGGGGGTATGCACACCACCACCTCTCTAGGTGGTGTTGGTGGTGGTGGTATGACTGCGATGAACCTTCGCGCTAGTTAAGATGGCGGACATCAGTTTCAACATAGACATAGACCATAAGTAACATAGACTGCGCGTGATGTCATTACTCTGAAACCAAAGTCAGGTGACTCGGGACAGGACGCCGAGTTTCTACTATTACGCGCTGTGTGGAGCGGATTTGACACATACAGATTTCCTAATTTACAGTTGAAATCAAGCGTAAATTTTAACAACAAAACAATTTGCATTACACATTTAGTAGTGCACTTAATCTGATTTCTCCGAAATTGCTAATATTAATGCTACAATTATCGTTTTTACATGTGGCGAGTTGAATCCTACCGACAGTGCTCCTTACAAGCAACAGAATTACAGTTCTTCAGTGAATACTTATTTTTGTTGCACTGCGAGTCTTTTAGCGCACCGTTTCCACAAGAGTGGAACACAATATATCAGTTTGACAGGCATTACTTTTCTGACGATTCCTCAACATATGTGGGAAATGATTTGTTATCCTTTTATAAGAAATGAAATTCATTTATAACCACAAGGTCCGGTTTTTATGTACCGGTAACATAAGAGTTAACATTTTATGACTTTTGCCACTTGGTGATGCAAGTACATAAAGTAGGTAAAAGTTTACAAGTTTATGTTTAAACAATCTGGAAGAATATAGGAGTCTGACTGCGTAAGATGCTGTCGGAAAGGCGCACGACTAAAGAGAAAGAAAGAAATTATCGTCCAAAATAGATTCTCTTATTTTTCATAGATAGGTAAAAGTTATTTCAGTTGGTCATAGGGTTTACATTCCCTTTACAATGTTCATTATTTAGTTTCCAGTGGCTTTCTATCATTGACATATGCACCCTCAAATTTTGACTACGGTTTTGTTAAATTTCGACAGACTCACCCATTCGGCAGAGGAGGGTCCGGAAAAAACAAAACAAAAAAACACTCTGTGGGCCGAGGTTTGCGCATGGCTACAATTTACATTACAATCACGTCTTTATGGTATTTTCAAAATAGTAGTTAATTATTGATGTTTTCTATAAAATTTCTTTCACATTGGCATTCACTAACTTTTAGTTTGCACTATTTGGAAGTTATGCTTTTATGAAATATTGCCAGGTAGTAAATATTTAAAGTTAATTCATTGACCTTGTGTTCGAATATGCTGATATCTTACGACACCCTAAAGATTTCAACTCAGATCTTAATTAGTTACATGATCATAAAACAATAAATATACCTTAGGATATTATTCTGGATTATCATTGCATAACACATCATAAATGGTAACAGGAAAATTTCTTAAATATTTTACAATACAGTTGCATTAAAATTTGTGTAATTAAACAGATTTCAATCACAGGATATTTTACAACTTTACTGTGTGTTTTGTGATTATGTTTCGTAACAGCTTTTTATTTAAATCTTCACGTGGTGGGATGACGAATGACTTGATAGAAGCGTTGGTTGAGGTGACGAAAAAATTTCGTCGCAATGGAACGGCGGACGTTGGGTACTGCTAGGTACAGTTCTCGCCCCCCGTAAGTAAGTATTAGGTCCAGATGGAGCTGCGTCTGGTGGCTGGGACATTCATCCTAAACCTTCCCAACAATAATAATTCAGGTAACGCTGGCGGCCGCTGGTGAGAAAATGTTCATGCCAAAGAAAGAACGTTGACTCAATGTTCCAACAACACACACGAAACATAGTCTTTATCAAGCCGATCAAATTTGCAGTTCCCTGGCGGATTCTGCCCTATTGATCACACTTGGTTCCGGGTTTGTGGCAGTAAAGCACCAAATTCAGAGACCACTTTCTGTCTGGTTGCAGTTTATGGTCACTAAATGAAGCACTTCACACAGTTCGCACGTTGGAGAAAAAACGCCACACTATACTTGACGTGGTATCACTGTTCATTAAATAGCATCATTTTTATACACAGTTCGTTGTGACAACCTTTGCTTTTATATATTGTCCAGTAAATCACAACACTGTTCAGTGAAAAATACGCTGACGCTTTATTTTAAAAGTCTCAATCAACGCATTCACTTTGGGCAAATTTTATTGTTACAATATATAAGTATTCTCTGAGACAGAGATCTGTGAGAGTTCACTGGTGTGTACATTATCTATACTCGCGTGACAGGTTCATAATTATATTGAATTCCACAGTAACAGTCACAGATCAGAAGATCATCATTACTGCCCATACAGAATTACAATGAAATTAGAAATACAGACTACTCAAAATTCAGTTACTCGTAACCATTTAGATATTCATAGGAAAGAAAGCATAACATCCTTTCTCATTCAAATGATATTCGTAGCTCGGTCAAGTGGAGAAAATCTCGCGATTTTACTTCCTACTTACGAAATTAAAATGGCAACGAAAATTAGCCAAGAGGCTACCACGTATACATGAGAAGGATGTATAATCTAATGGTCTAAGCAAGGTAACACCTTTGATTCTCTAGAGGTTGACTATTTTATGGTTTTATGTACATACATTGTAAATAACACTTCAGCACAAAAATCGAAATTATTTCATAAATAATTGAAAAAATGAAATTTACTGTTCATCAAGTGATTCAAAGTTTGAGTTGCAAAGAAAGTTTAAAAGGTTTCTTTAACTTTACCTATCATGACTAATTATTATTATCCATTAAAGCAATAGCCGGCCGGAGTGGCCGAGCGGTTCTAGGCGCTACAGTCTGAAACCGCGCGACCGCTACGATCGTAGGTTCGAATCCTGCCTAGGGCATAGATGTATGCGATGTCCTTAGGTTAATTAGGTTTCAGTAGTTCTAGGGGACTGATGAACTCAGCAGTTAAGTCCCATAGTGCTCAGAGCCATTTGAACCATTAAAGCAATAACATCTGAAAAAGTTCTTTTTGAAAATGTTATCTTTAATTATTAAATGAAGTTATTTACCTAACTATTTCAAAAAGAAAAAACTTAAGAGCTAAATACTGAGAGAAAGAGATTCACATTAGCTATACATACACCACGAAATCTATATACAGTTTAGACACACAGTACAGTCATTTACATACAAATATTGGTACACATGTAATAAAGGTCCTTACTTCAAGTGGGAAAGTAGCACCTTGTCTACTAATATTTGATCATTCATAATATTTTTTTTTTTAATCTATCTGGTTGTAAAGTCCCTTGACTTTGTCACTGAATGGTATCTTCAATAAATAGCTTCCTTCACGAGGAATTTCTGCTATTACAAAAGGTCCGATGTACAGCCTCTGCCATTTTTTATTTAGTTTCTTGAGGAGTGATGATATACGATGATTCTTAACAAGGACTTTCTCACCAATTCGAAATTCGACAACACTGTGCACACACGAATCGTGATACTTCTTACGTTATATGGCATGCTTTTGTAAGTTTTTCAAAGCTTCAGTAATTTTGTCTTCATGAGATACCCTCGGATGGTGAATTACCGGTAACTGTTTTATCCAATTCTCATCCGAAGGTTCAGTAAACATTAATTCATGTGGCGCAAAACGTGTCGATGAGTGTGGTAAGTGATTATATATTTGCTCAAATGGTTTTACGTAATCTATCCACATTCTCTGTTGTTGTGGGATGTATGTTCTTATATACCTGTTGAATTCTCGAAAAATTCGTTCTACCGCGTGGAATTGTGGGTGATAAAAGGATGTTAGGGTATGGTTAATTCCGTTTTCCTGTAAGAAATTTTTCCAGTAGAAAGACGTAAAATATATGGTATTATCAGAAACTATGGTGTCGGGTTTGGCAACACTAGGAATGTAATCATTTGCTAGCTTTTTGATGATAGTCTTCGAGGTTGAAGTTTGAACAGGATATAGTTTTAAATATTTTGAAAAAATATCATATAAAGCAATGAGATATTTAACACCTCCTCTGTTGGTAGGTAGAGGGGCTGTGACGTCCAGTGAGACAGTCTGCAATGGTTTAGTTGGCAGGATAGGTTGCAATAACATCTGATTGCTAATGTTGCTTGGTTTGCTCTTTTGACATGTACAGTTTTTCAAAACGTCCAAGGCAACACTATGTAAATTTGGGTAGTAATAATAAGTTCGGAGCTTTCTGGCACACTTTTAAGCTCCACAGTGTCCTCAGATGCTGTGAGTATACCAAATTAGATCTACAATATGACTGTCCGGTACACAGATACATCAGTTTTGAGAATTTTCATCATTGCAGTGATAAAGTAGGTCATTTTTTACAGATCAATTTTTATTAAAACCATTATTTGGAGTTTGTTGTAAAGTTCGTAGTGTCTTTTTACAGAGATGGAGAAACCGGCTGCGATAATGTTTCATGCCTATTTTTAAATTCTAAATTGCTCAGCTTTTTCAATCCAGTTCGAAAATTCAGTGAGGCCTTGTGGGAGTCTTTATAAAGCATCTACAATCACGTTGTCGTTTCCTTTAACATGCATTATTTCCAGACGATACTCTTGTAACACTAGTGCCCACCGGGTGAGTCGCGCGTGTAACAGTTTACATGATAGCAGAAAGCTGAGAGCTTGATAGTCACAGTATACACGACTAAACTTCTTTAAGGCCCATACAACAGCAAGAATTTCGAGTTCAGTTACCGTGTATGCCCTTTCACATGTTGACAAAGTTCTGCTCGCAAAAGCGATTATTTTTATCTCAGTTTTTTCTTCGGTTTTAACGGTTTGGAACAGACACGCTCCCAAACCGCCAAAGGAAGCATCAGTTACAATGCAAATATCCTGCAGCTTGTCCGGATGATACTATAACTTTGCATTTACAAGTGCTGCTTTTATCTTGTCGAATGCAGTTTGACATTGATCATTCCAGATCCAAGGATTATTCTTTCACAGAAGTGATAAAAGATTTTCGTCATTCAATAATTGATTGGGCACGAAACCTCGGAAAAGCGAAACGGCTCCGAGAAAAGACTTCAGCTGTTTTTTGGTTGTTGGTACAGCGAAGTGTTCAGTAGCTTCTAATTTTTCTGGTTTAGGCTTGATTCCTTCGGACGAGATAATGTGCCCGAGAAATTTTATCTCCGGCCTCCCAAATTGGATTTGGCTAGATTGACAGTTATTCATGCTTCTTTGACTTTTCGGAAAATTGTCTGCAGTATCTCAACGTGTTCATCCCACGTAGCAGTGGCTATTAACAAATCGTCTACGTATGCCGTGGCTTTGTCGAGTAGAGCGGGGCCCAGAACTTTGTCCAACGCTGCAATGAAAACTCCCGCGCTCACGTTCAAACCAAATGGTGGTACGCGAAATTGATAACTGCGTCCGGCAAAAATGAATGCAGTGTATTTTATGGATTTTTCACTTAGTAGGATTTGCCAGTACGTATATCGGAGGTCTAGGCTTTAAAGGAAACGAGCACCATGAAAACGTTGCAGAAGTCCTTCTAAGTTTTCCGGTCTAGTTTGGACTGGTATGATAATTTTGTTTATGTTCCAAGCATCAAGCACTAATCTTATCTTTCCCCCGCTTTTGATACCGCCAAAAGGGGACTAGAATATGGGGAGTCCGATGGTTCGATTATTCCCCAGCCTAGCATCTTACGTATTTCTGCCTTTACAGATTCTTTTTTACTCCACGGCATATGATGTCCTACAAAAATTTTCGTGTGGGGGCAACCTCCATGTTATACACAAAGTTCTTTATGATGCCAGGTTTACTATCAAATATAGGCATATAATATTCAATGAGATTTGCGAGTTCTTCCTTCTGTGTTCGGTTCAGATAGGTCGACTCTGATACTTTTGCTACAGTTGATGCTGAATTGTTAGATACTGCTGCATCATTAACATTTGAGTGCAGAAACTCTGACGTCTCGAAATCTTTAGAAATGTGAAGTTTTCTTGGGCCTACCAGTTTCACAATAACATTACGACAGTATCTGTTATGTGCATTTGGAGTCCTAATCAACCGTAGTGCAATTCTTTTGCCTTTGTTTGTAACCACGCATTTTCCCGCAGGTAGATCAATCTTTGCATTTCTACCGTGTAGAAAATCCCATCCCAGGATGCAAGGAACCTATCAATTTTTAATTAGTAAGAAGTAAGTTGCTCGTCTTCTACACAGAGATCGGCCTGCACCTATTGCTTAACTATCTGTGTGGCAGTGCCTAATGCACCAGAAACAGTTGTAGTGGTTAATTTAAAAAAAAAATAATGGGAGAAGAGAGACCGTGAAAAAGGGAAAGAATGAAAGAAATGCAAATCGGACTTTGTATAACAGAAAAGGTATCGGACTTTGTTATTCGGAAAAGCTATTGTTGGGGTGGTCCTTGTGGCGTTTTTGAGCAAAAGTTAAACCAATTTCCACTACAAAAAGTATTGAAAAGAAACAGAGAATAACAGAATGTAACTGACAGGGGAAAGTGGCGTAGAAGAGAGATCATCCTTTACCAGATTAACTTATCTTCTTTCGGGCGGCGTCCACGTCTTCAAAAATCTCCTTCATTTCAGCGTGAAAAAATCTGCTCCAAAATCTTGCAATAGTCCAGGGATCACTAATTTATACCAATGAAAATCATCTTGATACTGTATGCAATTTAATTCACTTTGCTACTTCCATCCACCAACTTTCTTAATAACTTCCACAATGTCTACACATTACAATCAGATCAAGATTAGCCATTAAGTTTTTACATCAGCATCCGATCACGTCTGCCTTAAGCTACGACTAACAAGAGACAATTGAAAACGGATAGAAAACAAAAAAGGTTACAATTTTGGTATTTTCTCTGCCGTCGAGCGCTCATACCGCTGCGACAGGATATTTTTATCTGAGGGAACGAGTGTAGCGCGGCGAAATTTAAAGCCCCGCTACATCGCCCCCTAGACTGTCACGCTAAAACATTTAGCGTGGCAGGCTAGCAAACAATAGAATAGATATACCTAAATGTCTATTATACATATTTTCCCAGGAAACGCCACGTGCATACTTAGAGGATTATCTTTGCCAATACTTGGTTTCTAAATCTATATACTACATACACTTGTTACAGTTTTGATCCTTTTTAGACAATTAATATATATATGTTTACATAGTGTGTGTTTGAGCAAGCTGCTCACCAGCGCAGTTAATGTTGTGTACTCCCAGCGTTGGTTTCCCAATGCATCTCTGGCAGCACGTAGTCTTTGCGCACGCGCAGTAGCATCACTGAATTTCGCGGGCGGCAGTTTCAAAATCGCTGCGTTATGACAGTCTTCAACAGTATTCGCTCTCACATAGTGTTCATTACAAGTTGTTATTCCAGCATAAATGGCGTGTTGAGTCCGGTGACACCATAAGATTGAGCGTGTGCGTGATCTGAAGCAACGTCCATGTCTTCTGTTACGACACAACACTCCAGGTCCTTGTGCGTTTTCATGACTATTGTTCCCGGGGCATATATGGTCGATGTAGTTTTTAGCCTCCACATCGCCTACGACAGGTGCTGAGTTTATAGTCTCCAAGCATCTGAAGGCCGGCCAGGAACAACGGCGTCGATGTTCGCAAAGGTAGGTGTTTCACCACATTGTTTACACTTGCCAACAAACGTTCATTTGCAGTGTGAAAATCCTCATTATCGTCGAAGTAAATTGCAGTTTATATCGATTTACAAACAGTTATTTGGTTTATGCGCCATAAGTTTCACAAACAACACAAAATTCGTCGTTTATAACGTTCACAGTTTAACACAGTTTGCAACACTTTTTGCCACATTTACATTTTAACAAAGTTCACTTTGTCCAAGCATGTTTACATCGTTAATTCTGAAAGCTTACATTTCGTGGTCACATTTCAAAATATGTTGACCGTATGCAAAGTTTTATACATATACAAATACATATAAATTTACAAGAATATACACGTGAAATATTTACACCAAAAAAAAAATTATACTAAGTCCCATTGGCTTTCTTTTATTGGGGTTTATGGTCATTTTGATTTTCTTTATTAAGGTTTTGACGTGCCAAGGGATATAAGACTTAATGTTTAAAGCACAGGCTTTCCTTCATTTATTATTTCTTTCTTTCTTTTGGTTCCATATCTTGGCTGGCTAGTGGTTAACCAGGCTTGTAATGCCATTAATATTCATGTCTTTTTATTCATACCTGAAAGTTTACTGTCACACATTATATTCTTACATTCCATAAACAAACAATACCCAGCTGCAGTATGTGGTAGGATAATGGAGAAAGAAAGATAGACTGGAAGAAACTATTCACTACCTAAAAACTGCCAAATCCTACTGCTAATACAAAAAAGAAAGAGAACATAATACATTATAACGTTTGCATCACCTTCAAGGGGTGTGTGAAAGGAGGTGCTTACAGTTTACCAAATCATGGGTAAATGTAAGTGTCCTTACGTCACGTCTGTGTAGTGTAACATCATGACAGATTCTCTGTTTGTGTTCTGACTGTTCATATGACTTAGTGTATTATACCTTAACAAATCCTTGCATGAGTTAATCACATATCTGCTCAGTACATCCTCAATATCTCCACTTCTTGTGGATACCGTCTATACAAATGGAAAATGTATCTCAGAGATTCTCTCACTCATAATGTGTATTATATGATAACATATCAAATTTCCTCTCAAGAGTTCAACCATGAACTTTCTTCTACTTTAGTGAAGGTTAAACATCATGTATGTAGTGTATATATATATATATATATATATCATTTCTATCTATAAATTATAAATAAAGAACATATTATTATAATTGACAGTAAAATGTCTCTTTCTCACTGTCCGTTGCTCGACGCCGGCTGCACGGATGGTCACTGCTCCTTTGCACTTACCTTGCATAGCCTAAAAAGTCAAATGTCTTCAACGTAGATGTAATTTTGTCATCTGTTCGCTTAAGTGGAGGTGTTGTACAAGTCGCAAAACGGCCTTAATAACTCTCCTATCTTTTGTTTCCTCATGGTTTTTTGTGGTGTGCAAGTATAATAAATAATTTCACTTTCGTAAAAAGAAAATTTTTATACAAATGTATTCACATGAGGGCTGTGTAAAAAAAAAACTATAAACTATATTTCTTCCAACTTAAGTTCCTTAAAATATCATTCTCCTGTCTGAACACAAACTACAAATGTTCTCTTCCACACAGTGGCTTAACAAAACTTAACGAAGGGTTACTATGTTACACTTCTGAAATAAATTAAAGCTTATGTGTTTCCAAGTTACATTCTTATTACACTTCTTTCACCATTATGTTCACTCTGCTTTTCTTGCATTCATTCATTTTCAAGGGCACTGTAAACAGATTCACTTTTAACGTCTTGTACTCACGTGTTCTAACTCATCACAAATGTTTTCTCTCAAACTGAAATTCTTATGTAATCTTAAAGATGTAGACTGTTTATTCACTTCTCTATGTAGCACAATATTACCAAACATTCTCACTCATTCCTTACTCACATATTCATCATAATATATATATCCTTATACATTAAACAGATTCCTCATCAAACATTAATGTATCACATACCTGGGGCACTTCCATTCTCATAAACTTCCAATAATATTTTCCTCAAATAATCTCTCTCCATCAACTACTTCACAGTAACTTATCTTCTTATATTAACTTAAATATTAACTCATTCATACTGATCATTCATCCTTACATCCTCATTCATTCTGCTACATACCTATGTCATTACTGATTTCAACAGCTATTATCTCCTGTCATTAGAGTGCCTTGAAATAACTAATTGTTGATTCACCTTATAATTTACAATTAACAACAAATGTAACCTAGGTAGATCTCATTCCTATATGAATATCTTTTCTCATTTAGTAAGTGTACTCGCCTGGGTTTACCTTCTCTTCATAATTATGTGTACAAGTGTAACTGCAGTATATAATTTCCATAAATGAATGTTTGTGTTCTTAGGCTGTATAACTTAATGTTCGTGTATTCAATACAAATATTTATGAACTCGTTTCACAGCAACTTGCTCATGTTCAACTTAGTTATCATTATATTATGTTGTTTTAGTGCACAAAGGGTTTCAAATGTCTGTGGGGATGCAGCCCCCTCGGCTTGTGAGATAACGGGTATTCTAGGGAGTAACAACCTGGGTGAGGTATGCTTGCTATTCTAAAAGGACCTGAATATAATAGCTGCCATTTTCTGTTCAGTTGTTTTAACTTTGTAGACTTGGGATGTGAACGCAACAGAACAAGGTCATCAACCTGATAGATTTGTGTATTTGTAACACGTTTGTCATACTTCTCTTTCCTGATCTTGGCTTTATTGCACAACGTAGTGTATGCCTGTCTTACTTTCTCTTCCAAAGGTATATGTGTTGTGGATGGGGTTAGCTTTGGAATGGGCATAGCCCACTTGTTCTGTTCAGGTTTGTTTAATAATAATTCCTGTGGTGGGTATCCTGTTGAGGCATGAGGCAAGTTGTTTACTATCTGCTCAAAGGGTGCTAAAAATTCGATCCACTTGGTGTGTTTGCGAGGTGAATGTATTCTCATGAATTGACCAAATTCTCTAAAAATCCTTTCTACGGGGTTCCCTTCTGGGTGAAATGCTGATGTAAGAATATGTTTGATGTTATGTGTGACAACAAAAGATTTCCATTTTCTTCCCGTAAAATAGGGTGCGTTATCCGTGATAATGCTATGGGGCTTGCCAAACCTTGTAAAGTAACTGTTAGTCAAACGTCTAGCAATAGCAGATGCGTTGACAGTGCGGATAGCATACAATTTTAAGTATTTTGAGAAGACATCAAGTACAGCAACGATGTATTTCACACCTCCACGAGCTCTGGGATAAGGTCCTGCGATATCCAACGATACTAACTCCAAAGGTCGGGTTGGTATAATAGGATGTAATTCATTCAAAGATGATCGGTTGGAAAATTTTGCTTTTTGGCAGATGATACATTTACGAACAATTTGCAACACTCTCCGACGCAGATCGGGAAAATAACAGTACTGTACTATTTTATCAGTGCATTTGGTGACTCCGTAGTGTCCCCAAGTTTTGTGTGTGAACAGAATAAAATCATCAACATGCGCGTCGGGTAGACAGACACACCAATGGTGCGAGTCTGGGGTACGCCTATGAAAAAGTACATTTTTGTGTATTGTGTAATATTCTTGTAAATGTGAAGAAGGATCTGTACGTAATTTCTTTTTGATATTCGACCACCTGGGGTCGCTGTCCTGAAGTGAAGCAAAGTTCTTGCACATATTGCGGTAGTATGGGGCGTATGTACCATCATACATAAGTAAGATGTTAAAGTCTGATGTTTGTTCAGAAAGTTCCGAAAAATCCTGTGTGCCTTGGGGCAAACGGGACAGGGCATCGGCTACTACGTTTGATTCACCTTTAATGTAAATAATTTCGAAGCTGTATTCTTGCAGTGAAAGGCACCACCGGGTGAGCCGTGAATGAAGCAATTTGCATGATAGCAAGAAAGAAAGGGCTTGGTGGTCTGTGTATATGCGAGTATGTTTACCCCAAAGAAAGTAGCGAAACTTACGGAATGCCCAAATAATGGCAAGAGCCTCCCGTTCCGTCACCGAATACGACCTCTCGCACTCAGTGAGCGTGCGGCTCGCAAAACTTATCGGTTTGATGACAGATTGTCTTGATTCGGATTGAATTTGAAATAGAAAAGCTCCAAGGCCGTATGATGACGAATCCGTGGCTAGGCAAAAATCTGACGTCATGTCAGGGTGGCAGAGGAGGGGTGCGTTCACCAATGCATCTTTAATAGCCTGAAAATCAGCTTGGCAAAACTCTGTCCATCTCCAAATTGCGTTCTTTTTCAGTAAAGTTAGCAGGTGAGAGCTGTTCAGAAGCTGTTTTGAAACAAACTTCCGAAAGAAAGAAGATAAACCTAAGAATGCTTTCAACTGTTTGCGGTTTTGTGGAGGAGGGAAATTACGAATAGCATCAATCTTCTTAGAATCGGGACGAATACCTTCCGGCGAGACAATATGGCCCAAAAACTTGATTTCACGTCTTCCTACTTTGAACTTCGAAAGATTTACTGTGACTCCAGCTTGTGAAAATTTAAATAAAATTTGCTGTAACAGATCAATATGTTCCTCCCACGTATTTGTTGCCACGACGATGTCATCGACATACGCCGTGACGCGTGACAACAAACACGGGCCGAGAACGGCGTCAAGCGCCTCGATGAACACGCCCGCGCTTACGCGCAAACCAAAAGGCAACACACAAAACTGATAACTGCGTCCTTCACAAAGGAAAGCAGTGTATTTACGACTGTCATTGTGAAGGGACACCTGCCAGTACGATAAGCGGAGGTCAATATTAGTTAGGTATTGTACATTATAAAATTTTAGCAACTGTTCATCCAAGTTGACGGGTCTTGTGTTAACGGGTATAACAATTTTGTTGATTTCACGTGCGTCTAGCACCAATCTGACATTTCCATCTTGCTTGCCTACCGCCAGGATAGGACTGCAATAAGGAGAATGTGATTTTTCTATAACACCCCAGATCAACATACGCTCGATTTCACGTAAAACTGCAGGTTTCTTCGCCCATGGAATATTATAATGTGTCCTACAATAAGTCTTATGTGGCTTAACATCCATTTTGTAGCTATAACCTCTGATTACACCAGGCCTCTCACTGAAAACTTTTGCATAATCACACAATAATTTGTACAATTCTTCTTGCTGTGGTTTCGTTAAGTAGTCAGATTCGACACATTTCTGATACAATAAATCCTGCTCAATCTCCTGATAGTCGGAATCTTCAGGTGTTAAATTACATACACTAACTATGGTAGGATATACCAATTGAAATTGACTTACTTCGTAATGTTTTTGTCGTGGTTCAATCGTCTTGTTAAGTTCAACATTAATTAGTTGTTCTCCTACGGATAATTGACATATGCCATTACTTAAATCTATGATTGCTTTGTGTTCATTCAAAAAATCCATCCCTAGGATGCAGTGTACGATAAGCTTGTCTACAATCAGAAAATTACACTTGAACTGTGTATTGGAAAATGTGAAGTTAACAAGAGCTTGCATGCGTATGTTCTTAGATTTAGTACCTGTGGCACTAACCACGTGGCAATTCTGTACAGGTAATGTGGGTATGTTTATAATTTGTTTCAATTCATTATAGAATGCGGTTGACATCACACTTGCAGCGGCACCAGTATCGAATAAAATTTGTACATCATAATCGTTAAACTTAACCCATGCCGTAGCTTGTATGAATTCTTTTACACAACTGCCTGATTTAATGTTTATCTCGTTGGTTAATTCCTGTTCTGCTGTCGTTTTGTCATCGTACCTGAGGAAACAAACCGTCTCAGCCGTTGCGCTCTTACAACACCTCACGACCGTAGCACGAGCGCTTAGCTCGGTCGTCGACTGTTTTCCGTCGTCTGCTGTGTTTGGCCGGGTTCATTGACCAGCTCCACTATGTTTACATTCCGGCCGGTTGGCGCCCACGCGTCAGCTGATGGCGCGCCGCAATTGTTATTGCTACTTCGTGGCGGGGAGTGCAAAACTGTACTGGGGAACGGGGGCGGATTCCGTGGAGGGTTATGATTTGTCATGCGTGAATTTTGTGTGTTCCACATATTCTGTCGGTGATTGTTGGGATTGGTATTGTTTTGGTGGTAATTATGTCTGTTATAGGTCATGTTCCTGTCAAAGTAGCCCGGGTTGTACCGGTTATTCTCACGTCTCCTATTGTTGTTGTTGTTGTACTGTCTGTAATTTTCATTTTGCTTGTAGTTACCATTTTGATATGGGTGATAATTGTTATTATTATTATAATTCCACGAATTTCTGCGGTTGTTCCTACTGTCATACACGTTTCCATTTGAATATGTTTCGCGCGCAGGCATCGTATTGTGTCGCGGCGCGGACGGATGGTTCCACCAACCACCGTCACTACGGTTCCTTTGGGGTGGGTGTTGGTTTTGGTTACTAATATGAATAAAATTTGAATGGCGTGAATCGCCTCTGTAAACTACGTCCATTTGATCTAAGAAATTTAAGAAAGTCTTAACGTCATTCTCCGGTACTCCTATTAATCTGTCTCGGTATGGAAAGGGTAAGTGGCTCTTTAAAGTGTCAATTATCGCTGTCAAGTCGGCTGGTTTGGACCAGTACAGTGTCTTGTCTAGGTACCTCTCAAAGTATTGTCTTAACGTCTATTTTTTAGGGTCATAGGTCTCGGGGTTGCACACTTCTCTCCTTAGACTCTGTTGCTCATTCTCGGACCAGAATTCGTCCAAGAAGGCTTGTTCGAACTGTTCAAACGTAAGGCACCGCCGCTTCATAGCGGCACCCCACTTAGCTGCTCGTCCTCTCATGAGATTGGTGACGTATCTGATTTTATCGACTTCTGACCAACCACGTGGAAAAACACCGTCAAATGATCTAATAAACACAATAGGGTGGACTTTGTGCTTGTCCTCACTGGAAAATGTCTGGAAATGCCCATGTCTTACAAACGTGTCATCGGCCATGCCGGTTGGCATAACTGTATTGACGTAGTTTGTGTCACTTGCTACTCTAGGTGCCGTATCGTAATATTGCTCGTTTGGTGGAAAAGAAGGCGGCACATCGTAATTTTGATTGGAAATAGGTGATTCCACAATAGGTGTTCTGTATGTGTCGTTAGCCATGGTTTTAGCTGTTTTGTCGTTTCCTACCGATGCGTTTGCGCCAATCGCCAAACCCGGCACAACATTGTCTCGTAATTTTGTCACTTCGTCTTCTGTGTGTTTTGTCTCGTCTTTAACATATGTCTTTGCTTTTGAAAGTATGTCCTGTGTAATTGTTTCAAGTTTTTTGTCCAGATAGTCGTCACACAATTTACATTCATGTACAATTCTTTCGGCCATGTTGGTGTCGTTGTTTAGTGACGCGAGGTCCGCTCGGTCTTCTAATTTTCCTATCTTTTCTTTGAGGTGGGTCTGTTCAAGAACTACTATTGTGAGTTGTTGGGTAATATTTCCCACTTCTTCGGTCAGCTTTTCTTGAGTGGAGGTAGCTGAAGTGTGGGCCTGAGCTAACTCTTCCACACGAGTGCTCACTTCCTGCTGCACATTAACTATTTGAGTTAACTGACTCTCACATCGGTTGATATTGTTTTTTGTTTCGTGTGTGAATGTAACTAAAGTTTCTTCCTGTTTAGTGACTCGATCGGACAATGTCTCAAATCGCTGGCTGAGCTGTTGAGTGGTGTTATTTAATTCTGTCATCTGTTTTGTCGTCCGTTCAAAATTTTCGGTCATAGTATGGTTTAATATGTCAATTTTCTGACTAACGTCTCGTTTCATGTCTGCAAATAACTCTAATAGTCGGTCCAGTTTGTCAGTTTCCTGTGTCCGATTTGTGTCACATTGCTGAATTTGTCTCATATTCAGTTCTGACATTGATGTTAGCAATGGCGCTGACGGTCTAATCTCGCGTCCATTCCACATTTCGTCATTTAAAGTCGCCATCTGTATATTATCACAAATGTCGCGAGTTTGAGGCAAAATCATTGCATTGATCTGTGAACTCGTCCATGGAGGGAAACGCAGACTTTCTTGTTTGTTGAAAGATGAATCTACTTCACTTAACTCATCTGCCGAAACTATCTCTACCTTACCACGTTCCATTGTAATAGGATGTATAATAGTAAGTCAAAAAGGGAATAATATAAGTCTGATTAATAAAGATTTGACTCAAATTTAGGTTGAAATATTTTCTCGTCAATGTAAATGATTGCTCTATTGCAAACAATGGTTGAGAAAGATGCAGCAGGGCGGACAAAATTTTTCGTAACAAATGACTGTTTGGCGGTCAAATTCATGATCTTCATATGCAGCTACAACAATACTATAATTACCACAAACTACAATAGAAATAGATAATTTTGGAAAAATCTAGAAGAGAACTACAGGATGTGTGGAAAGGGAAAAATGGATTCTGCAGTTGGCTATTGAATGTTTGAATGAAACATAATTGTGTGACTCACCATTAAATTTTCTGTCCTGCAGCGGCTGGTCAATCACTTCTGCATAAATCGTATTCGTTAAAATATGGATTTTCTTAATACATCTCCATCGGATAATCACCAAAAGGTCTCAAAATAACAGTTTTGCATCAGTGTATGCCATGAAAAGAAAAACAGATTGAATTAGTTACAAAAATTCTTTACAATATTGTGGTATCATTTGCTTAGGTACAATAAAGTTGGTGTTTTAGTTACCCTTTAAACTTCAGGATTTTATTCTCTGTTGGGAAAAATACAAATTAAAGTTTCAAATTTGCTCAAAAACGACACATCCGAAAATTGCGTCCTGTCGCGGGAGCCAGTTGTAGTGGTTAATTAAAAAAAAAAAATGGGAGAAGAGAGACCGTGAAAAAGGGAAAGAATGAAAGAAATGCAAATCGGACTTTGTATAACAGAAAAGGTATCGGACTTTGTTATTCGGAAAAGCTATTGTTGGGGTGGTCCTTGTGGCGTTTTTGAGCAAAAGTTAAACCAATTTCCACTACAAAAAGTATTGAAAAGAAACAGAGAATAACAGAATGTAACTGACAGGGGAAAGTGGCGTAGAAGAGAGATCATCCTTTACCAGATTAACTTATCTTCTTTCGGGCGGCGTCCACGTCTTCAAAAATCTCCTTCATTTCAGCGTGAAAAAATCTGCTCCGAAATCTTGCAATAGTCCAGGGATCACTAATTTATACCAATGAAAATCATCTTGATACTGTATGCAATTTAATTCACTTTGCTACTTCCATCCACCGACTTTCTTAATAACTTCCACAATGTCTACACATTACAATCAGATCAAGATTAGCCATTAAGTTTTTACATCAGCATCCGATCACGTCTGCCTTAAGCTACGACTAACAAGAGACAATTGAAAACGGATAGAAAACAAAAAAGGTTACAATTTTGGTATTTTCTCTGCCGTCGAGCGCTCATACCGCTGCGACAGGATATTTTTATCTGAGGGAACGAGTGTAGCGCGGCGAAATTTAAAGCCCCGCTACAGTAACCACGCATTTTCCCGCAGGTAGATCAATCTTCGTATTTCTACCGCGTAGAAAATCCCATCCCAGGATGCAAGGAACCGATCAATTTTTAATTAGTAAGAAGTAAGTTGCTCGTCTTCTACACAGAGATCGGCCTGCACCTATTGCTTAACTATCTGTGGGGCAGTGCCTAATGCACCAGAAACTCGGCAATTTTTCATGGGCAATATAGGTAATCTCATTATGCGATTAATTTGGTCGATCAAGGTCTGATTTATGACACTTGTAGTGGCACCCATATCAATGATTGCTTCCACACTACCACCGTTAATGGTGACTATAATTGCAGCGTGCACCATGTATTCATTGTCATGCTTATAGACATTAGCTTCTTCTAATAATTCGTCCCTGAGGTCGGCACCGTCGTTGTAACGTAGTGCTTTCAGGTTGATTGTGGGGTTGCCTCCACTTACGGATCCGACTGTGGTCAGGAGGCCGTTCAGAACGGTCGGCTTTAATTTGGCTGTTGCCGCTGGCCGGACTGTTCTGCTACAAGGTGCATTCAAGTTCTAAGGCCTCCGACCTTTTTTCTCCGGACTGGAAAGAGATAGAAACATGCGCATTGTTTTAAATTGAGGCTGCGGTCATTGTCAATACGTCCTAGAGATGGCAGCACCGTACGGCAGATGGAATTTTACCGCCAGCGGCGAGAATGAGAACTGTTTTAAATACTTAAAATGGCGTCGTTTTCCTTACTTGAACAGCGTGCAATCATTCGTTTTCTGAATTTGCGTGGTGTGAAACCAATTGAAATTCATCGACAGTTGAAGGAGACATGTAGTGATGGAGTTATGGATGTGTCGAAAGTCCGTTCGTGGGTGCGACAGTTTAATGAAGGCAGAACATCGTGTGACAACAAACCGAAACAACCTTGGGCTCGCACAAGCCAGTCTGACGACATGATCGAGAAAGTGGAGAGAATTGTTTTGGGGGATCGTCGAATGACTGTTGAACAGATCGCCTCCAGAGTTGGCATTTCTGTGGGTTCTGTGCACACAATCCTGCATGACGACCTGAAAATGCGAAAAGTGTCATCCAGGTGGGTGCCAAGAATGCTAACGGACGACGACATGGCTGCCCGTGTGGCATGTTGCCAAGCAATGTTGACACGCAACGACAGCACGAATGGGACTTTCTTTTCATCGGTTGTGGCAATGGATGAGACGTGGATGCCATTTTTCAATCCAGAAACTAAGCGCCAGTCAGCTCAATGGAAGCACACAGATTCACCGCCACCAAAAAAATTGCGGGTAACCGCCAGTGCTGAAAAAATGATGGTGTCTATGTTCTGGGACAGCGAGGGCATAATCCTTACGCATTGCGTTCCAAAGGGCACTACGGTAACAGGTGCATCCTACGAAAATGTTTTGAAGAACAAATTCCTTCCTGCACTGCAACAAAAACGTCCAGGAAGGGCTGCGCGTGTGCTGTATCACCAAGACAATGTACCCGCACATCTAGCTAACGTTACTCAAAAGTTTTTCGTGATAACAACTTTGAAGTGATTCCTCATGCTCCCTACTCACCTGACCAGGCTCCTAGTGACTTTTGGCTTTTTCCAACAATGAAAGACACTCTTCGTGGCCGCACATTAACCAGCCGTGCTGCTGTTGCCTCAGCGATTTTCCAGTGGTCAAAACAGACTCCTAAAGAAGCCTTCGCCGCTGCCATGGAATCATGGCGTCAGCGTTGTGAAAAATGTGTACGTCTGCAGGGCGATTACGGCGAGAAGTAACGCCAGTTTCATCAATTTCGGGTGAGTAGTTAATTAGAAAAAAAATCGGAGGCCTTAGAACTTTAATGCACCTCGTACTTCACAAATTCGCGCTATAGTAGGACGGTTACTGTCAATATGACTGACCGTTCGCGTCTGGAATTGCGGGTACTGCTTGCATTACATTCGGTGTCTGGTTACCGAACCATAGAATTGGTTCTTGTTACGATTACTTGTGTTTAGCTGATTCGGAGGACTGTTGTTGTTACCCCATTGATTGCCATTCGTCTTTTTCCACGGTGTCTTATTATCGAGGTGAGCGTCATGGTAATGATTTCCATCTCCGAATTTGCGCTTATGGCTCGTGCCGTTTCCCGTGTTACCGTGGCCACAATTCCATTTACTGGCTACATAACCGGTATTCGGGTCATTCGAAGCATGGTTCGTGTTATGGTTGTAACCAGGCATATTCACTTTTTCGTATTGACCTTTTCTGTGTTGGTTACGTTTACTCTGTTCATTACTGACCGGATTATCAATACTGTGACAACCGTTACAGTTATTCGTGAATGCTTGGTAAGACTTTGCATCTTCTTGAATTAGATCTAAGGAGTCGATCACCGAAAGGAAATGCTCCAAATCTTCGTCTGGTACATTTACTAATTTTTCCCTAAGGTGGATCCGTAATTTTGTCTTCAATATTCTTAGTACTTCTTTGTGCGAGATGGGCTCAGACGAATATCCCGTTTTCGCAATGTATCGTTCAAAATATGTGCGCAGGCTCTCCTTTTTTGGATAATACAGTTCCGGGGTATAAACGTCTGGATTCCTGCAGACCAATATTTTGCAAGGAAAGCTTTCTCGAATTCGGCAAGCGTATTGCATAGTTCAGCGGTTTCGCTAGCCCATACGGCTGCGTCACTGGTGGTGTGTGACATCACGAACTGAATTTTTTGATGTTCTGACCAGTATCTGGGTAAGATATTCTTGAAAGCGAGTATAAAAACAATCGGATGGACGGACTTCTTGTCCTCGGAAAATGTATGAAACTGGCGGTTCTTGATCAAACTTTGCTCAATCTTCGCTGAACTCACTATATGTTCATATTCGTGATTGCATTTTGTTGGGGACAAATTAGGTGTTTGGAATATTTTTTCATCCTCGAACGTCGTATTCGTGTATTATTGACGTTCGACGGTTGGATAGGAAAATTCATTTCCGTTCTGCCGTCCGTCGAAACAGCTTTCTCCAAATTACGGACGCGAGCGTTTATTTCCCGTGTCCACATAGGCATTTCTTCGTTTGGTTCTTTTTGTCCGTCTCGCGGGTTGGGCACGGCGTCTGAATTGCTTGTACGGCAGAACATATTTCTTCCCGTAAGCGCTGCACGGCGTTGTCGACGGCAATATTAATTTTTGTATCAAGTTTCGTCTCTTTAGTGGTTATCCAATTGGATATTCCAATATTTATTTGCCTTTTGTGAGATTCTAACTGTTCGTCTAAAATCTTTTGATTGTTTAATTTCAGATTTGCAACGTCAGATGTTAATTCTTCCACATCCGATTTTATTGCTGAATGTGAAGTTTTTAATTTTGTAACATCACTGTCCAGTTTATCGACTTGGTCCAAAATTGGGGCATAGGTTCTTTCATTTCCATTAATTCGGACCTGATGCTGGTTAATTTGGTTTTTATTTCATCTCTAAATTCTTTATCCGTTTGTTCCCGTTCGCGAACACGTTATTCTCTCTCTTTTTCTCGCTGATCGCGCAAAGCTTCCCTCTCTCTTCCCCGCTGCTCGCGTTCACGATCGCGTAGTTCCAACTTTTTGAGGAAAGCGGTAAGCGGATCGAGCGCAATACTGTCTTCCGTCGTTCCGGTAAATTGATCCGTACCCTCTGCAGTTTTATTAATTGCAGTGGTCGGATGACCATTTTCGATGTTTTGCGCGATCTCCGAATTCGCGGCGGACATATTCAAGTCCGGGGTTTGATTTTCCAACTCATTTGTGGTATAATCTGTGAGTGATTCATTTAGATTTACCGCATCATTTCCGAAATCTGATGGTGAAGCCATGATTTCAATTGGTAAATTTTCCTTTTTACCGACTTTGACCATAATATGAAATTTTAAAAAATTGGCAAAAATTCGTCACACGAATGTTAATCTTTGACAGTAACATACATACATATATAACAGCAAATAATACTAATACAATAAATAATTTCCTGACTACGATTGTCTTTTATCATTGAGCGGCCAAACCGGCCATTTTGTGTTCTCTATCTTCACACGCAAAAACAATCTTTTTTCTGCAAGGTTGGATTTTTCTTAACACACCCTTCCAAAATCACTGAACTAAACTACTACTAACTACGATTTTACTTTTGTAGAGAATCAAAGAAAAAAAAATGCTATTGAAGAAAACTACTGTCTTCACAGAGCAAAAAAATTCATTTAAATGAGTTTTTACCTTACAGATGTACAATTTGCCATGAACTGGATTGGTTGGCTTTTTCCAGGTCGTAGTACAGTACATCCGATGGTTATATGAAACAGAAATACAAATTTTATATTAGAAAATGGAAATTAAATGTTTACATACACTTATTCTTACGTTGTGGCCACTCGTTTTGAGCGCCAAATATAATAATAATATACAATTAATAAGTTAATTTTTTGAATGTGTAATAAATAATTGATTAGTCAGGAGGAAAACTAATAAATGAAAAAGTAAAATGAATTTAAATATCTCATTCGCATACACAAATCACTTTCTTAATCTTTTTTACTTTTTTTGTTGTTCGAAGTGAAGATCAGTAGACTCTTAGCGTGCAGGAAAAACGTTTATTTTGCGATCTTAAAATCTCAGGGGAATGGAAAGTTGTCTTCTTGCCTCGCGAGATAATTCAGTTCAGCTCTAAATTAATTTCCTGGGTATCGCGTTGACAACGTAAGAAAAAATGTAGTAAAGCAAAATCTGTAACATTTTATAAATTGGAGATTGATAACCGTTACTATGAAATGAAAGCGGAAAAGCCAAATTAAGCAATTATTATTTCACAAAGTAAGTTTTTTATGCAGACATCTGACATCTCGAACACTAATCTCACAGTTTTGAACAAAATAAAGAATTGTGCCGTATTTCGGTGAATCACGTAGAAATTACAGTAATCTCAGCTCGATTCTGGTGCGAAAGAAAAATATTCATAGTAAAGTCATTTCGGTAATCGCAATTGCCGATAATAATGATACAACTAAACAAATTCCTAACAGGAATACAATTTCAGTTCCTTTGAAACAAAATGGAAGAATATAGGAGTCTGACTGCGTAAGATGCTGTCGGAAAGGCGCGCGACCGAAGAGAAAGAAAGAAAAGACGAGCGCGCCTTCTTATAGAGGACAAAATACAGAAGATAATTTTACGCCGTTCTCATTATCCTGGGCGTACATATCGGCTGACTTGCAGCGCAGTTAATTGGCACAAAGATTAAATTATATCTTTAACTTTTGATATTTCGATAGGAAAGGAAAATAGAACATCATTACGTCGCGGGCAGGACACAATATTATAACCATTGCTTTATTATCAGTAATTTTGGAGAAACGAGGTTAACTGTGCTGCTACATGTGTATCAGTAATATTGAAGTTTGTTGAATTGTCAAAATCAGTGCTTGATTTCATCTCTAAATGAGAAAAACTGTAACTGTCAGCTCCATTTGACACAGCGCACAATGACAGGAAGTGGGCTTCCTGTCCCTAGTCGTTAGATGTTTGTTTCAAGCTTAAACATGGCAGAGATAGAGACATCTGTCGTCTATGTTGTATATGGTCTGGTTGTATCCATGGTACCACATTAGATGCATTTGTGAACCTGGTTATATGTTTACCTACGGTGGTACAGGGTGTCCATGGTCCCCTTAACCGGTGATTTCCGGCCGGTTAGCAAGCTTAACCGGGGAGAAGTTTTCAATATGGCAGGAATAGTGACAGTTGCAGATAAAGATGACAATACTTTGGCTGAAGAGTCCATGAGAATGAGGACGAAAAAGAAAATGAGACGATGCAAATTCCGAATTTATGTCTAGATTTCGCTTATCAGAGGAAGCTGTGCATCTTTTCAGTCTTGTAAACGAGAAACTGGAGCATATGTCGGACAGGTGAGACTATATCTCTGTTTTCTTAAATAATGCTGTTTATTTGTAGTAATATGCATTTGATATCAGGGCTTTGTGAATACCGTCTTGTTTTTTTATGTAAATCAAGCACTTTAAAATGACGATTCGTGCAAAAACGGACCTGTTTATCTGGTGTGTGTTAAAATTGCTACACTAATGGAAAAGACATTTAGTTTTATTTAGCAGACAGTACTATAACAGACTCAACTAAATCGAAAAACCACACCAGTTACGTGTACTGTCTGTTTCAACAGATTTTTCTGTTGTCTTAAACAGAAATGTTTTATCTAAACATCGATTTTCCGTGCTGCAAACGTTTTGATAAAACAGCGGTGTCCCAATTTCACTCAGCAACACTACATCAATTGCAGACAATATTGTTCCACTCTGTTTTCTGTTAGGAATGCCCCTTTTTGTATACACCACAGCACCGTCATAATAGCTTCCTGCCTGTTGATAAAAAATATTGAGATTACGGGCCCATTAATGCTTCAGAGCAACAGCATTGCCTTCCATCTACCTTTATTCACTGAAGCCTGTGAACTGTTTGTGCTTACTCTTGCTAAGTTTACAGAACACAGCTGCTGTATTTTTCAGTTATCAGTATTATCCACATAAGCCAACCGTATTTATGATAATTAATAGCATTATATGTGTGTTACAAGAGCAGAAAAGGGATCTAATTATTGAATCTACATAGTTGTAGCATGTAGTAGGAGTGCGTGCTATGGCATGTTTTTAATTTTCCTAAAATATTAAGCTATTTTCAGTGTCCTCCTTTATGCCAAATCGTAGGTAGTTGAAGGTAACTTAAATTGAAATATATTGTACTTTGTGAAGTACTATTTCTGAAATTGATGGCTTATTTTGATTGTTTAGTGTAACAAAAAGCTTGATAGTACATGTTCTGAGTTCACTCAGCCACATCTGTAGCAGCAAATATTGTTCACTCTTATCTCCCACTGGGCTAACAAATTTCAATCTTTATAGTAAAATTAACAATGAAAGTCTGTTTTTTTAAAAGAAAGCTATAGCAGATAGCAGTTGTATTTCTGAGTTATTAGTGTTATCCACAAACCATATCCATATTTATCATAAAGTAATTGTTATCTTTGTGTTATCAGAACATAGGTACTTGTCATTCAGCTAACAGAAATCATTAGTTATCAAATCTATGTAACAGTGGAAAGAGTAGCTGGCACGTTTTGCTTTTAAATTTCTCTTGAACTGTCTCATGACATTCATTTCTTTCTTTCAGAAATGGTTCTGTTTCAGCAATGAACCAGACACTCAGATATTTTGCCTCTGGTGATTACAATCTTTCAATTGGAAGCTTCATTGGTATTGGCATGGGGACAGCCAGCAGGACTATTAAGAAGATGTGTATAACACTGAACAACATTCATAAGAGACAGTTCCATTATTTCAGTCCAGTGATGTAATTAAACGAAAATAAATTAAAACATGTATATGGATTAATATATTCCTATTCTGAAATTACTTGTTTAAATTCTTATTTTCTGATTTTGAACTTTAAACTCTTTTTTAACCAATACAGTTCTTCCGCTATTCTCTGATTCTTGTCAAGCTACTTTGAAGCAGCAGCATCTGCAACTGTAATTCTTTCACATTTGAGAACATTTTCATTGAATAAGACTACAGCAGTTTTTGCGCTTTCTACTACACTCTTGAACTCTTTTACAGTATCTACCAACCTCCCAAGTATCCTCAGCATATACTCTTGCAGTAGGAACATTTATCACTCTTGTTTGAGAGGCTATTTCTGCAAATAACAAGTAAATATGAAATGACATACGTGAAAACACCCAGGGTGCTCTTCAGTCATTGCCACCTTAACCAAACATGAACGCTATTCCGGTAATAACTAACTGGGAAATAATGTGGCGCTGTACAATGCACACTCGAAGTTAACCTGTGGTTAGCCTATTCCTCGGATAGCTCTCTCTGAATTTGTCCTGAGATTGTACAACTGGGGCTGCGTTCACAGTGGCACTGACAACGGTCATCAAATTCCATCAGTAGAGCTTGCCTGATAACATCGGATGACAGCTTGGTCACAGTGCACCTGATCTCATTCGTCAGTTTCTTGTGGGGTTGAGCAGGTTAGGTTAGCTACGGTAAGAACCTAGTCTACATGTGAAGTAGGTTAGATTTTAACCTCCATAGGTCAGATGGAAACTAGGACGCTTCTGTTCTTGGTTGGTTGGTTGTTTTGGGGGAAGAGACCAAACAGCGAGGTTATCGGTCTCATAGGATTAGGGAAGGATGGGGAAGGAAGTTGGCTGTGCCCTTTCAAAGGAACCATCCCGGAATTTGCCAGGAGCGATTTAGGGAAATCACGGAAAACCTAAATCAGGATGGCCGGACGCGGGATTGAACAGTCGTCCTTCCGAATGCGAGTCCAGTGTGCTAACCACTGCGCCACCTCGCTCGATGCTTCTGTTCTTGGAGACAAGTGCTGCAGCATGGCCTTTGCTATTAGAAAGATGCCGAATGAGCTACACCTGTCTCAAAAAGAACATTTGTAGTACTGTACGCTGTGTCTTCAGTTATTGGAGTCGGCAGACAAGTTTTACGAAATACCATTGTGTTACGAAAATATGTAGTTTCAGTGATGCAGAGCACTAAGGATCTCTCCGAAACACGTTTTTCAGAGATTAGTTTGTTATGCTTTAATGGCGACTTTGCTGTGTAAAGATTTTGTCAATGAGGTTGGCTAATTATGTGCTGAAAGTGGATGTTTCTATTATATAATGAATGGATAAAATTTGTGTATGAGTAAGCAAGTATTACAAACTCTGACAAAGTTAGGTGGATGTCAGAATAGTCAATCAGGCGACTCACAATGCTGCACCTGTGTAGCAGCTGGTGTTGACAACCTGTCCCCACCGTAGTTCAGTTGAGCATCGTGTGTGCTCCGTGTTAGACCTGTTGTGTGAAGTGCTTGTTTAGTGTGCTGGTTCCGAACTGAGAACAAGACAATGAACGAGCAAAGAATCAGTTTAAAGTTTTGTTTTAAGCTTGGCAAGACACCGAAAGAAACGTATGCAATGCTGGTACACGTTTATGGGGATCAAGCGCTGTCCGTGAAGAGTGTGAACGAGTGGTTTGCCCGTTTTTAAGGATGCGGGGAAAGTGTTTCTGGCAATCCCCATAGTGGACGACTGGCGACCGATGTCAGTGACGAAAATACTGAGAAAGTCGGGACATTAATCACAAACGACTGTTGATTAACTGTGTGCATGATAGCGGATGAACTCGAGAAGAATTAAGAATCCGTGCGACAAAACTTTACCCAGAAGTTAAGGAAGAGGAAAACATGTCGTCTTGTGCCACATCACTTGACTGATGATCAGAAGCAGGCATGTTTAGAGGCTTCACAGGATTTTCTCAAAGCGGTGGATGTGACACCCAATGTCTTGAGCTGTATTGTCACTGAGGATGAAACCAGTGCGACCCTAACGTCTCCGGTGCGACCCTGAAACGAAACAGCAAAGCATGGAATGGCGTTCTCCGCCATCACCTCACCAGAAAAAGGTCAGAGCTGCAAAATCACGCATCAAAACTATGCTCGTCCCCTTTTTCGATAGTCAAGGCATTATCCACAAAGTATTTCTACCTGAGGGAATGACTTTGAGCGCTGCATGGTACATTGAAATTTTGACCCGTTTCATGCAATGTCCACACAGGGTACAACCCCAGTACACACATCAAGGTTCCTGGTTTGTGTTCACAACAACGCTCGCCCGCACACAGCCAGTATCATCAAACAGTTCCTGGCAAAAAAGGAGGTGCTGCAACACAAACATCCACCTTACTCGCCAGATCTCAATCCTCCAGACTTCTTCCTATTCCCTCGACTCAAACTCGCTTTAAAAAGGAAAAAGATTTTCTGATATTCCTGACACCCAACAAATGCTTGACACGATTTTTGAATACCATTCCAAAGAAGGACTTTGTGTGAAGTTTCCAGGACACTGTAGACCTCAGCAGTGCATAGTTATGGGGGTGACTATTTCCAAGGACAGTAACTGTAGTTCATAGTTCATCTACGTTAATGTTACAGGACTATTCGCCGAACTTTGTCAGAGGTTGTATTTAATTGATGAAAAGTAGATTTTTTGTTTCACAGTAGCTCACATTATTCCGAAAATGGCATATGTTAATGCAACACTGGCAGTAGGTATATTCAGGTAATCGCATTCTAGTATTGGAAACTTCACTGCTCTTTGAAAGCTTGTCCAGTATAGCTCTTATTAAAGAAAATCAACATTATTACAGTGCCTTTTACGGCACTTGCATGAAGCACAACTGTAAAATTTAAATTAGGATAAATTAAAAGTTTCATGTATATGGGATGGGGTCAAAAGATGAGAGTGACTACGTTAGTTAAAGGTAGGAGTTTTTGCAGTAATGAAGTTAGTTAAAATGTTAAGCGATATTGAGACCCAGAAGTCGCATGTATGTTACATTCAGCTATGCAGTCCAATGCTACAATGCAGTGGCGAAATTGCGTCAGCAGAGTGCCAATTTCAGCAACACGATGGAGAACGCAGTGTCAATGGCCACCTTACTGAAAAGCAGAAGACATGACAAGAAGCAGCTCTCTGCACGCCATGGTGTCGACATCGAGGGCGATAATGGGGTCAGTTACGACAGCCAAGTAGCACCAGAATATTCCACCAACATAGTGGGGAAGAAGAAAAGCAGACATCAGTGGTAGAAGGCCGTATTTAATGACTGGCAGACAGCTCGTCAACATCCATCATGAGCTGTTGGAGTGACACAGAGCCTGTGTCACTTAGCGCCACCAGCAGTTCAGAGTCATCACTGTCATTGCAATCATCGTAATAGGCACTGTCGTAATGCAGGTCGTCACCTAGGAGGCGCCAAAGTGACGCCTGCCACTGTAAATATTGTTGGGCACCATCAACAGTTAGCCGTCTGTCATGGTAGTCATTACTTGGGGTGCTATGTGGTAACGCACTGTCGCCATCATCCTGGGTGCTTCTGCCTCAAATACCATGACAGGGGCGACAGCCAGGGACCCTGACCTGCCGATGCCAGACAGTCGCCGCTGGGGATGTCCGCTGAGACAGGACACTAACCTGTTCCACTGCCATGCCCCCCTCCCCCCCCTCCTTACCGCGACCAGCACAACATAGGCCCATGGCACATGGTTGCAGCTGCGCTGCCGCAGTAAGTCCCTGCAAGGCCGGAGCGACACTATCAAGGCAGCAGATTGGAGTTACGCTTGTGCAGCTTCAGATACAGCAGTGGGTGCACGTATGAATGTCCGCTGGTTACCTCTGTCGCTGCCAAGAGTATGACGATTGAAAGCAAACATTGCCCAGAAGGTTCACAATAAATGTATTGCAATTAATCAATAAACGTCGTTATTCTGTCATCGGGAGCCATCTGTGGACACACCCCACCATCATTTTCATCATGCCTAGCAGAGAAACTAAATTTGAATCAGATGACGGGCAGTGGAGCCCCATGCAAAGTTAAGAGTTTGCAGTATGGAGTATCTACAGCGAAAGTGTACAACACAGTGAAGGAGGCAAGTGTCGATTTCAGTTACAGTAGAGCGTCCATTATCCGAACGCCGGTCAACCGAACGACCGCTTAACCGAACTGTGTGTTCGCTCGCACCTGTTACTCTCCCACCCTACCGTCCATCATCCCCCTCACTCCCAAACCAGGTTTCTCACAGTAGTCGTCGCACTGGTCCACCGCTGGTGGAACCTTGCTTCTAATGGGGCCTTCACAAGGCGCTGCTGACCGGCCAAGCCGCCAGTCGCTGTGTTTCAACAATCAGCACACTTCTGTCGGCTTGGCACTGGCAGTAGAAGTAGCATCGGTATCAAAGCTGTTCACAGCAACAGCTGCGCCAGCTTGGAGTTGACGCGTGCCGCTCCGCGCAGTTTGAAGGATTGCGCGTCCCCAAGAAGAGCTTCTCACGGTGCAAACAGTCGCCTTCTGTTCTCTGTTACGACCACTTGTGTGCTGCTGCGTGAAGAAGTGAACTTGACGATACAAAATGCTTAAACGTAAACGTGTTGTCCTTTCTATGTGGGACAAGTACGAGATTATTAAAATATTAGAAGAAGGTGAATCTGCAACACTTTATCCAATGAGTACAAGGTAGGGAAGTCGACAATTAGGCGGGTATAAAAAAACAAAAGACGAGCATAGCAAATTTTATTGCTATGCTTGATTCTTCTGATGAATCAACAAGCCGTAAAACTAACACAGATCTAGATTATGCCGTTTAAAAGTGGTTTACACAAAAGAGATCGGAAGGAGAACCTATCTCAGGTCCCATTCTGTGTGAGAAGGCAATGCAGTTCAACGAAAAACTTGGAGGGCCTTCGAACTTCAAAGCGAGCACGGGCTGGTTAAAACGTTTCAAGTCAAGACACGGCATTCGTGAGCTTACAATACAGGGATAAAAACTGTCGGCTCATTCTTCAGCAGCTGATTCTTTCAAAGTCAAACTAAGGAACGTATTAAGGGAAGAAGATTATGCTCTCGAAAACGTTTACAATGCTGACGAAACTGGAGTTAACTGGAAAGCTTTACCGAGAAAAACTCTTGTTTGACGTCATGAATTAGCAGCACCTGGTCCTAAAACAAGCAAGGATCGTATTAAAGCTTTGGCTTGTGCTAATGCTACTGGAAGACACGGACTGCCTATGTTCGTCATTGGTAAAAGTAAAAAACTGGTTGTTTCAAGCACGTTAATATGTCAGCCTTGCCTGTTGTGTACACCTCACGAAAGAGTGCCTGGATGGATAGTACGATTTTTATGAAGTGGTTTCTGGACGTTTTCGTACCCTCTGTAGAAGCTCATCAGCTAAAGAATGGGAAGAGGGAGAAAACACTACTTCTCCTTCACAATGCACCAACTCATCCGTCATGTGATATTTTAAACGAAAAAGACGAGTTCATAAAGGTAATATTTCTTCCACCTAACGTAACCTCTTATTACAGCCCATGGATCAAGCGTTATTGACACTTTCAAACGATATTATAGGAAAGAATTGTTGCGTAAGTTATTGGTAGAAAGAGAAGAGGATGGAGCAGAAAGTCTATTAAGAAACCATAAGAATATTGACTTGAAAGACGTGTCCTACATGATCAGCGCAGCATGGAATAGTGTAAAGGAAGAGAATTTGAAGAAAGCCTGGAATAAAATTTTGGACACAGAAGAAAATTCACAATGTATGATTGAAAATGACGAACAGAATGATATGTCCGAAATTCTCGGTATGCTAAAAGAAATAGATTGCCACGAATGTGATGAAGAAGACGTTCATGAATGGATGAATATCGATGATGCAGATCCAGAACACCAAATCATGCAGGACAGCGAGATTGTAAACGTCGTCACTTCTGAGGCGTTCACTTGTTTGGATACTGCCTTGCGATGGTTTGAAGCCCAAGATGAAAGTGATCAGTTTCAGATATCTGTAATGAAAAAAGTACGTGACTTAGCTGCTCGTAAGCGTGTAGGCTTGCTTAGACAGACCAAAATAAAGGATTTTTTAAACGTTAATTTTATATACTGTGTGTGTTCATGCAAAATGCGTATGTAATATGTATATATTTTTGTTTAATAAACGGTGCCACATATATATATTCCTACTGAAGTTGGCTTTGTATGTTACTTTGTAATATTAAAAGAGATGCCTGTTTTTATGAATAAATTTACTGTACAGTACTTCTTTTTGGCAAATAAACATGTGCAGTTCGATTATCCGAACAAGCCAGTTTTCCGAACACCCATGTCCCACAATTACTTCGGATAATCGACGCTCTACTGTATTTTGGTTGCAAGCCTGTTGCGTTGTCCCTTTTCTGTCTTTTGTCTGAATCATCTTTTGTATTCTTTGGGCGTATTTTTCTGTTAATTAAATTATAGTCATGGCAAAGGAACTTTCAGCCACTGAGGTTATCGAGCAACTTAAGGATCAAGTAGAGAAATTACAGATAGAGGTAAATGAGCTCAAAGTGGTGGAGAGGTAGCAGTCACATCCCAACCCATCCATCCTTGATGGCACTGCTGTGGCATTGCTTAACCCGTTTTCAGCGAAATGGGGAAGATTTTTTATCTCTTTTGACAATATGGCTACAGCTACCAAATTGGGGTGATAGAGTAAGGAGCATTTATTAAGTGCTGCTAGTTTGAAGTTAACGTGAGATGCTAGAGCACATGTTATGTGTATCAAGAATCTGAGGGAGGCTAAAACGTTTGGGGATTTGCAGGAAGGGTTAAGAGAGAGATATCAGAAGAAGAACACTGCAAGATATTGCCGGGGGCAACTTCAAGGGTTTTTCGCAAGCAGGATGAATCTATTGAAAGTTTCAACGACCATATTTGGATCCTATGAGCTCACGCATGACGACAGGGTTAACTTGGTAATTTTGTGGGGAGCAGAGCAAAAGGTTTTTGATGCATTTTTAAGGAGGTTACAACCAGCAATGTCAAGAAAGGTTTGTTTGGAATTTCTTAAGTATTTGAGTGAAGCAATGGATATTGCATTATCGTTAGAGGAAACTGAATCATTGGTTAGGTCACATGGACGCCAGACAATGTGGAGTATGGAAATAAATTGTTTTCGGTATGGGCAAAAGGATCATGTACAAAGAAATTACAGAGAGCAATGTTGTAGGTATTGTAGGAAAATTGGTCACTTGAATCGTCACTGTCATACCAGGAATCAGCAGCAACAGAAGTTTCAGTCACAGGGTGGATCTTACGGGTAGCACTTAAACTGCGCAGGTGGCAGGGTGTCCACCATGCCATGCTACCAGTAAGAGTTGGCGCATGTAAGAAAGCAATGGCAGACTTTTTTCCGGGCGGTTACGTGGAGGATAAATTACGTAAAATGTTGTTGCATACCGGTTCTCAGGTATCGGTTGAAAGTAAGCAAGTATTTGGGGCAAACAGGTTAACTGCACTATTCTGGATGGTAAGTGGTATAGGTGGAGGACGTATAAATTCACTCAGTACTGGAGTACTGCCGGCCGGAGTGGCTGAGCGGTTCTAGGCGCTACAGTCTGGACTGCTATGGTCGCAGGTTCGAATCCTGCCTCGAACATGGATGTGTGCGATGTCCTTAGGTTAGTTAGGTTTAAGTAGTTCTAAGTTATAGGGGACTGATGGCCTCAGCAGTTAAGTCCCATAGTGCTCAGAGCGATTTTGAAAATGGAGTATTGAAGTTGCGTGTGGGAGAGGTTGACTTCCAACTGGATGCAGAATTCTTCCCTTGCTTAATGGGTTATTCTTGGGCTTGTTTTTCTGGTTGAACATTGCACTATAATTGACCTGGAATGGCTTATGGTCAGATTGGATGGAACTTTTTTTCAGCTAAGCTCTGCAGCCAGAATACTTTCACCGTTGCAAGATCCGTTCCATGGCCAGGGGAAACCAATTCAACTGTGTACAAGGTCAATTCACGGGATCACATACTGAAAGGTACAGGAAAGATAGTCTGGATTGATGTTGGTACTGACCTCCCAGTGACTTCTTGTGTATCGTTGAACCTATGGCAGATATCAAAGTATTAGGTGCATTTAGTTGTTTTACGTGGCACAGTGTGTCTTATATTCTGAGGTAGATGGCATGAGGGTAGTACCTGACAGTATTGATAATTTTGGCCCCGAGGAAGTAAAGTTGTTGCAGGGTATCCTGATTGCGATTTTAGAAGTGTTAGATGAAGATGAACTAGACCGTGATTTTGCAGCAAACTACAAACTGCTGGGAGGATCTGTCAACTGGTCAACACCAAGGAGTAAGGTAGCACACCTGGAAGCACAGGACTGAGCATTAGTGGAAAAACTGTTGAGTGAGTACGTAGAATTATTTAATCCATCGGGTCCATTACTCTCAACACCATTTGCTCAGCACCAAATTCCTACTGGAAGTGAAACAGCCATCTACGAACAACCGTAGCAAGTTCCAAGGCATTGACAGCCAATTATCAAAGCAATTTAGAGATGGCATCATAGAACCTAGTTGTAGTCCCTGGTCTGCTTCCATTGTAATTGTAGGCAAAAAATTAGCAGATGGTGGCAAGGCATATCGTTTCTGTTGTGACTACTGGTTCCTCAACCAGAAAATGGTGTCCCACACGTATCCTATGCCTAATACGACAGTGACGGTCAACAGTGTGGGTCGATATCAGTACTTCATAACAATGGATTTGTGTAGTGGTTACCACCAATTGGAAGTAACTCCTTCGGACCGACCGAAAACTGCATTGCCAATGCCGACTCGGCGTTTCCAGTTTCGCTGCTTGCCTTCTAGGCTTGAGAAACGTGCTGGCAACATTTCATCGTTTGTTGGATAATGTGTAAAGCAGGGTAAAACCAGAACAGTGCTTAATATACCTGTATGATATAATTGTGTATTCAAAGAATATTCCTGAACCCCTGGCATGGTTGCACGAAGTTTTCTGTCGTCTGCACACCATACAGTTAACACTGAGTTTAGAGAAAAATCATTTTGTATTGGAAGAAGTTCAGTATTTGTGTCACATTATAGGGTAGAGTGGAATTCGTACCGATCCGAAGCTAATTGAGGCTGTTCAAAATTTTCCAACACCCATCAAAGTAAAGGAATTGCAGTCTTATTTGGGGTTTGCAAATTTTTATCAGGGGTACGTTCCGAGATTTGAAGAAATAGCGAGAGCTCTCAGGCAGTTGTCATGGAAAGGAGTGAAGTTTCATTAGACACCTGAGTGCGGGGTAGCATTGCAGAAATTCAAAAGATCTCTTGATATCTAATCCCATCTTGGTCTATCCGGAGTTTGAAAAACCGTTTATTCTTTCTTGTGATTCGAGCGATTTTGTGCTAGGAGTTATTTTGAGTCAGGAAGTAGATGGACAGGAGCACCCTATTGCGTATGCTTCACAGCAACTTAATAATGCTGAACGAAGTTATTCCACTGTAGAGAAGAAATTGCTCATTGTGCGTTTTGGAATTCAGTACTTTTGTTGTTACCTCTTTGATAGATGAGTTAAAGTGGTGACTGATCACAAAGCGCTTAAGTGGTTTTTAGGACTTAACTATTGACGTAAGTGAATGGAGAGCAGCACAGTGTGCTGGTACGGACTGTCAGCGATTTTCTAAACAGCAGCAGCTCTGCGCGGAGAAGGAAGTATTGTATTACATGATGCAAAATGGGCCGCAGTTGGTAGCACCACATACCTGAAGTGATGGAAGTGTTGAGACAAGCACATGATTCGACTTTAGTCGGGCATTTGTATCGAAGAGCAAGGGAGAGAAGGGTAGCGCAGGATTATTGGTGGTTGATGTGTAGGCAAGACGTGGACCGTTTGTGAAAGACTGTGTTCCAAGTGCTCAAAGAGCAGAGTTTAACCACCAGAAAATTAAACTACAGAGGTTACTGGAAGTTGATAAGTTCTTCCATATGGTAGGACTGGATATCCTA
Source organism: Schistocerca cancellata (assembly GCF_023864275.1). Taxonomy (NCBI): domain Eukaryota; kingdom Metazoa; phylum Arthropoda; class Insecta; order Orthoptera; family Acrididae; genus Schistocerca; species Schistocerca cancellata. The sequence goes on along the minus strand of NC_064627.1, from coordinate 692,183,518 downwards.
GGACCCCTAGCCCTAGCACAAACACCAACAGGGAATCATTATGTATTAAACATTACTGACCATTTTTCTCAGTACATTTCCATGATAGCTTTACCGGACCAGCAAGTCATGATGGCAGCTCAGGAACTAGCCAGCCAGTGGCTACTTTGGTTCCGGACACCTGAAACCATAATCATGGATCAGGGCTCAAATTTTAGCTCAGAATTATTGCAGCAGCTATGCAGACTGTTGCACATTAAAAAATTACATTCGAGCGCTCTGCATCCTCAAGCTAAGAACAAGTCCACAGGAAATTGCGAAAATGTTGAATTTTTACATAAATTCCCAGCACTTTTTGTCAGTGAAGTATTTCGCTAAGAGAGTGAAACTTATCTGGAGACAAGTACAAAAAATGAATATGAAGGCCTTAGAGAAACAAGAAGGGCACATGATGCAAAAGCAGTGTTAGTTACCTAAGTACCATGTTGGTCAGTGGGTTATGTTAACGAATCCTCATGTGCCGAAGGGGAAAACAAAGAAATTCGTGTCACAGTATAATTACCTTTACCAGGTACTAGAGATGACGTCACCAGTTAACATTAAATTGCAGCTCCCCACCCGCCCTTTGATAGTACACATAAGCCGGATTTGGCTGTTTAAGGGGGTATGGACAATCTGCCTCATGGGACCCTAGTCTCCAAAGAAGGGAGGAGAGAAACGTCGGATGAGGGAAAGAAAAACAAAACAGCAAAGCGAAGGAAACAGGATAATATGGCGAATCATCAGCATAGTTGGGATGCGGGACTGACATTTGGATTTTCTTTCCACTTGCCACCTATGATAATGGGAAGCATAGCCATCCATATGGTCCATTCCTTAATTTATGTACCTGGCCTACCTTCCTCGATTTTGTCCCTCGAACACCTTCCGTTTCTTAATGGTATCTCAGATGAGGACCTGCTCACTTCTCTGGATCAGATGATTGCCACCCAACATTAAAAGCTACTGAAGTAAGCAGCAGCAATTGGTAGTCATTGGCTCATCAACGTCAGCCACTTGTGTATTTCTTGTGGTGATCAGAGTAATGTATTTCCTGTTTAAGAGAAGAGCTGCCCAAATTCCACTGCTCCCAACCTTCAGTATATGGGTTCAAAACTGATTAGGACAGCACGCCCCCTGACAAGACAGTGTCTGAGTGGATAGTCATGATGGCGAAGACTAAGTGTGCTCAAAGCATCATGAGGAACAATTGTGTATAAGAAGAACTGTAGTGTAATTAATAGTGCCAAGCCACAGTCCCAAATGAAGTGAACTGTGTAAATATGGTACAAGCCCAGTATTGGTAGAGGATTCATGTAAATAGAGTCAGATGTAAATATATGTGTGTGAAGGTGCATTCTTTCTGTAGAAGGGGGAAGTGTAGATGGTCGAAAGATGAACGTGATTACCTTAGTTAAAGGTAGGAGTTCTGCAGTAATAAAATTAGTTGACACTTTCGCTGCAGATGACGCTTATAAGCGTCACAACAAGCCATGAGTCAGTGCGGCTGACGCTTATAAGCGTCCGCGCTCACTGTCGAGTTACTCAGTCTAGTTGCAGCGTCGCTAGCGTCAAAGCGTGTAAACTTTTGTTTTGTGTGGTCAGTTATCGAACGTATATTGTTCGTAATGGCGGCTAATGAACAGACGCCTGGACCTTCCAATGCGAAATGAGCAGGAAAAGTGTTAAATTGACAGAGGAACAGTCACTTAGTGTACTAGACGACAGTGATTTTCTGAGTGGTGAGGACGAGGCATACCACGGAGATTGTCATTTAGAGGCTGCAGAAGAATTGCAGAGTGATAATAGCGTGGAAGCACAGCTTTCGGATCTGTTTTGTGACACTTCCGAATCTGACAATACGGATCATGACAATTGTGTGGAAATCGACGACGAAAAAGAGCCCGACCTGTCCTGGCATAAAGAACCACATAATATGCACTATCACCCATTTACGAAGGAAGAAGTTTTGCAAATTCATCCCGCTGGCAATTCTCCTATGGATTTCTTCAGATTATTGGTAACAGACGAATTGTTGCAACTTGTAGTTGAAACGATCTATAACGCAGTCAACATATTACTGAGCGAAAATACAAAAGAGGGATCTAGGATCTGTAAATGGAAACCTCTAAGTATAGGCGAATTACTAGTTTTTCTGGTTGTTTCGTTACACATGGGTAACGTTAAATATCCGCGATTACAAGACTACTGGAAGAAAGAACCGCTGTTTGACAATAGAGGAATAGCGATGAGTATAAGCTGAGACCGGTATTTGATCATATTACACTCTCTGCATTTTGCAAAAAATCCACTTCCACGAAACCCGAAACCAGACGATAGTTTATATAAGATACGACCTATATTGGATTATTTTAACACGAGAATGTCTCAAATGTATTACGCGGGAAGAGATTTATCAATTGATGAATCGATGATTCTTTGGAGGGGAAGATTGTCATTTAGACAATACATAAAAAGCAAACGTAATAAATATGGCATTAACATGTACATGCTCAACAATCCAGACAGTTTCATACATAAGTGCGCTGTGTACATGGGAAGTAGCGGAGATATGGGGGAAAAGGTCACGCTGAAAAGGTCGTTTTGCATTTGATGGCTGAAAAGCTGCATGTTGGTCATCACATTTACTTGGACACTTATTATAACAATTTTCATTTAGCTACGAGTCTGTTGAACCTAAAAACACTTTCCACAGGTACTCTGAAATTAAATAGGAAATATACTCCTGAAGACGTTGTATCGGCAAAACATGGGAGAGGAGAGACAATTGCTTGGTATTCTTATCGAGTTATGATTGGAAAATGGAAGAATTGACGAGAGGTTTCCTACATTTCCACAGAACATCTAAATGTTATGGAGCAAGTGATGGCTGCGCGCCAGCAAATAGTCACAGAAAACCTTTCCCTATTATTACGTACAATGCATGTATGTCTGGGACTGATAAACAAGATCAGATGTTAACGTATTATATATGTGAACGAAAGATTTTGTGCTAGCAGAAGAGCCAACACCGTGTTACGAGTGGAGGGCCGAAATGCACGTGTTTTAGCTCACGCAGGCTGGCGTGAGGAGGGAAGAACTATACTGACGTGAGGTCTAGAACATGACAAGGATGGAGAATTCAGAAAGCGGACGTAATTAGTTTGATACTTAACTTTAATCCATTAATGATGAACGTCGCTCTTGACGGTGCATGATTCACAATATTATCTGTTCAGAATACATTCTTGAAGATAGTAATTATAGTAACTGAATACGGCGCCTTGCTAGGTCGTAACAAATGACGTATCTGAAGGCTATGCTAAACTGTCGTCTCTGCAAATGAGAACGTATGTAGACACTGAACCATCGCTAGCAAAGTCGGCTGTACAACTGGGGCGAGTGCTAGGGAGTCTACCTAGACTAGACCAGCCGTGTGGCGGCGCTCGGTCTGCAATCACTCACTGATCGTGGCGACACGCGGGTCCGACGTATACTAACGGACCGCGGCCGATTTAAAGGCTACCACCTAGCAAGTGTGGTGTCTGGCGGTGACACCACAAAAGACTTTCATGTCATTGACATGCTAGTTTTCAATTCTCTATATCTGTACAACAAATATTCAGGAAATAAAATGACGTTGTACGATTACAGAATGAATTTTATAAAGGGCTTCCTTCCACCAATGGACGTTCCACGAAATGTGAGCAAGAAACATACAAACATACGTTGTGCAAAAGCGGGAAGCTACTGCAGGGAAGAAGCAAGTTATGAGGAAGCGATGTAAGAAGTGCGGGGAAGAAGGCAAGCGCACTGATACACCATATGAGTGTACAACCTGCCCAGACAAACCTGGACACTGCTTGAACTGCTGTATAATTCCCGTAAGCAGCAAAAACGCGATAATATCGGGGTAATTCAGATTATCAAAGACAACTTCTTTTATTTCTTTTGACTTGCAAGATTTCTTTTTATGACTGGAAGATTAGAACTTTTTTCACGAGTACTCAGAAAATGAGGTTTTCTTTTGTGTTAAGTCGACTTATTTCTTATTGCGTTGTAAAGCGTTTACTTCAGTTTTTTGCGAAAGGATTTGTTGTGCTGAATTTGTTTTAATAGCATCGCAATTGAAGTGATGGGGGACACGAGAGAAGCCTCCACGTAGGGTGTGTTTCGCCTACAAATTTCTACACATCCGGGCGTCCCCTGGGAGTCTATGATAAATATAGACTGCTAATTCTCTCATACCAGAAGCAAACATGCTACTAAATTAACGACCTCTATTAGAGTCAATCTTAAAAAGTTTGAAGTAAATATAATTTCAAATGAATCCAGTTTCCTTTATTTCCTTCTTAAGAATTTGCGTTTTGGGATCCAAATTTTTCCTGAATGCAGTGGATTTGTTGCTTGTTTGAATCGTATTTTTTGTTATATTATCAACAAATCACGAACATCTGAATGACCCCTGTGACCCCTATAGGTGTCAGGCAGCAAGCAGACTTTAAAACATGATTACAATACAGTCAAAGATTATTTGAAGTAATGCATCTAAGGTGACATCATTAAGTCTGTAGAGAACATGATCCTACAGATCTTACAAGGTCTTGACGTCAGCCTGTAGCTCAGGTGTGCTTAGGAGCGTTGGCTCCGAGCGGTTACCTGCCCTTCCAGAGTGTTACCGGCCCGCACTCGCACGTTGCCGGGCCGCACTGGAGAGTAGCGCGCCTGCACCGATGCCACAGCGAAAGTGTTAAAATGTGAAGGAATATTGGAAACTAGAATTCGTATGTGTCTTACATTCAGTTGCACAGTTCAGTGCTACAATACCGTGGCGTAATTGGGTCGGCGGAGTGCCAAGTTCGCCAACATAAAGGAGAATACTGTGCCGACAGCCAGCTCGTGGCACAGCAGAATATGTGAAAAGCAGCAGCTTGCAGCACACCTGGGTGTCGACATCGACGGCGGTAATTGGGCCAGCTAAGACAGCCGAGCAACACCAGACTATTCCACCAACCTAGTGGGGAAGAAGAAAAGCAGACATCAACAGCAGAAAGCTTTAATTAAGGACTGGCAGCCAGCTTATCAACATCGTCCGTTGTAAGGTGTTGGAGTGATACAGAGGCTGTGTCACTCAGCACCGCCACCAGTTTAGAGTTGTCACTGCCCTTGCAATCATCATAATAGTCACTGCTGTAAAGCAGGTCACTGCCAGAGTGATGCCGCCACCAAATATCGTCGGATCCTGTCAACGGGCAGCTGCTTGTCATTGGAGTCATCACTTGGGGTGCTTTGTTGTAACACACTGTTGCTTTTGTCCTAGGACATTGCCACCATAAATGCCGGGACGAGGGCCGGGGATCCTGGCCCGCAGATGCCAGACAGCCATCGCTGGGGGTGTCCACTGAGATAGGGCACTGACCTGTCCTGCTGCCGTGCCCCCCAGCCGCCAGCACAACAGAGGCCAGAGCACAGCTGTCGAGGCAGCAGGTTTGAGTTACGCCTGTTCAGCTTCAGACGCAGCAGCGGGTGCATGTATGAATGTCCACTGGTCAACTCTGTCACCGCCAACAATATTGCAAGTGGAAGCAAATCTCACCCAGAGCGCCCACAACCAATGTATTGCAACTGATCAACAAACGTTGTAATTCTGCCATCAGTGGGCACACCCTCACTGTCCTCTTCCTCACGCCTAGCAGAGAATCCACATTGGAATCTGGTGAAGGGCAGTGGAGTCCTGTGTCTGCTAACACAGCCTGTTTATACTGGTATCAGATGGGGCCGTTAACATGAGAGTGAAAATATTAGTTTTTAAATTAGTATTTGGGGCACAGTAGATAACATCTAACATACTGCACATAAACTGTGAAACTGTACTTTTCAGAACACAGTACAGGCCTAATCGTTGGAAAGATTTAATTGCCAGATGTCAAATATTGAAGTGTCACTTCTAGTTTTACAGCAGCCAGAACTGCATCAGACTATTGATAGAGCTCAAATCACACCTCTAGGCAAGCACTAAAAACCAGTTTTACTGAATTTATTTGGTGTTATGCATATGTGTTAGTTAAACTTCAATGAGTGTCATTCAGCATGACAAACACAAAGTCTGGAATAAGATACTCTGAACACCTAAAGCACTATAAAGTGGAAAAACATACATGCACCACATTTGCAAACTACTTGATGGAACACAAGAACCAGCCTATTGGCATAAAAATGTCAGTAAGCTGTAACAATCATTTGTAGACAGCTAACGTCCACCTACCATAACCCAAAAAGATCCACTTTGAAACTTACATCATAAGATACACCATACTTGTCACTTGAACAAACTATTTTTTGAGATTGTAATCTACACTTAAAATTTCCTATACAGGTTTTGCCTACCTGGCGTAAACTGTCGGCAGCACACTGATCGGCAAAGATGTAGCGAGAAGATCGATAGTAGGTGCTGGATCAAAGGCTACTAGGAGACAGGCCAAAGACAGACTCACAAGCGATACGCTTAGATTGCCGCCGCAGACTGGAGTCCTCGGTCCCAGTCAGCCAGCCTCAGTCACTAGCTGAGCTTCAGCCTCTGTCAATAGTTCAGTCACTGACGCAACAACTCACACTCCAGTTTTGCGCCTGTCATTAATCACATAGTGGGACTTGTACTTCACTACCAGTGAGACTAACATGGATTTGTACCACAACATGTGGACTCTCTTAAAGATAAGTAGCTTCCTGTTAATGTAAATGAAGAACCCTGTTAATAGATGTGTGCAGTTGTGTTTCAGAAAAAGGACACCAACCCCAAACAATATCCTCTCCCTTGATTCCTATGGCATAAGACTCTACAGTGGCACCAAGGAGTTACAATGGCGACAAAGATTGAACACTGTAGTTTCCAATAAACCTGCTATTTCAGCCCATAGATTCTGAGGTATATCCCGATTATATTTTTCATCCTCAGGATGCCAGAAACTACTTGTTTGACTAAACTTATCAGTTTCCCAGTGTCCACATTTTTGTCATGTCGGTTATTAGGATGAAGAAAACAAAGTAATTTGAATTTTACTGATTGTTGTCCAAAATCTGTATGCTCGGGTGATGAGATCGTCTACACTATGACAGCACACGTAGTGGTGTATTGATTTGAAAATATCGGCTGTCTTCGGATGATGCTGATCATTGGCAGAATCCACCAATAACAGTGACATTGTGACCGCAGCTTAAGCCAGTGGCATAATAAGACCAATCAATGAAGATTAAAAAGGTTGAATTTTGGAAATGATTTGTGTAGCTGCAAATTTTTGTATAGTGGTAGGAGGGAGTGCCATGTACAACATACTTGGAAATCACATCCAGTAATGGCTGGGTTTGGGAGTGAGGGTGTGTTTGGAGGTCACCACGGCAATCAATCAATTAATCATTACCCGTATGTGCACTAGCAACCTGCAAAGGACTACTTGCTGATGCCTGACTGTCTAGACATATTCCCTGAATTGTCAAATGGTAAATTATACACATTTCATTTTGGCTGTCAAACTAATATATCTGGAACAGATATCACATTATGCTTTATTTTCTGTGACATTCTGTTGACAATCTCACATACTCCCCCATTCTGCAAGATGTTCAAAGCCTGTTGTCCTCACATTCCTAGTGGCACAAAATCGTAAGGTCAGAAGTGTGTTTACAGTCCACAGTTTTACAAAAGTCACCCTCATTTCCCATCCCTAGAATATTTCTTTTTTCCTTCTTTTCTATTGCATCTGTAAAAAGGACAGAGTTAGGACTGAATTTGCATCCAGTTGAGATGCCTTTTGTGATGTCAAGAACTATTTCTTACCTGATGCTGTCAGGAATACTGAACTTTCTGACAGTGTGGCTAGTACAGATTGTCTATCAAAATTTGACACCAATCTTTTCTGTCCAAATTATTGTGAACTGCACATAATTGTGTTGGTACATTTCATTACTGTAAAAGTACAGTTGTACACTTTTGTGCTACTTCTTAGTTTAAATGTTTCTACAGTTGTTCTGTTTCCTAATATCATCCTCTCAATATCTTGATATAAGGTGAAGTGCTTCCTATATAAGCTATATTTGAACCGAGATCAGGCACTTTTTTGATACTAAATGATCTGAAACTACATTTGATATTTTGTTTCATTCAAGTATTGGAATATTAAGTATTAGTGTAGACCCTTAGTCAGTGTGGCTAATTGGACAAGTTGTGTAAAAGCAATTTATTCATACACAATTTAATATTTCGATGCACAGTTTTATAGATGCGATGGGGTGATCTTTTCTTATTTCTGTACACAACATCCCAACATTTAATGTAAACAAATAAGCAGTCATCCTTGTAATAATGTTTTTAAATATTATACAATTTGGTTCTAATTCTGTTTCTTGTTCTGTTCTGTTCGAGTATTTGGAAAACTGAGCATCAGAGCACAGCTGGTGGCAGATGGGTGTAGTGGGTGCCCCGCTACACTGCTACTATAACTGCTATTTACTGGGGAGGGGGGGGGGGTATAGAGGGTATATCATTTCAGAGAAAATGATGTCCTTCAAGCAGGAGGAGGAGATTGGTGTTTAACGCCCCGTCGACAACGAGGTCATTAGAGACGAAGCGAAAGCTCGGGTTAGGGAAGGACGGGGAAGGAAATCGGCTGTGCCCTTTCAAAGGAACCATCCCGGTATTTGCCTGAAAGGATTTAGGGAAATCATGGAAAACCTAAATCAGGATGGCCGGAGACGGGATTGAACCGTCGTCCTCCCGAATGCGAGTCCAGTGTGCTAACCACTGCACCACCTCGCTCGGTGTGTCCTTCAAGGACATGTAAACAAAATTAGTGCTATTCTGCTGTACTACTTGAAATGTGTAAGTTTTCGTCTATTGGAATTGTGAGTTTTGAGACACTTTGAGAATGTAAAAACAAATGTAATTACGATACTAATTATTCTGAAAAAAATAAGAAAATTTACCAAATGTCTGTTTCTACGCTTTATTCATAAAGGAAGATGTTCAGCAACATATGAACTAACATATTTAAGGGGAAATCAAATTTAAATAGAGGACTTTCTATCATGCATGTGCATTGATTGATCTTATGTAAACAGAATATAATGCAGTAATTTTTGTAACAAGTAGATTGAAGCAGATATCCTGTTAACTACTAATAGAAACACTTCATTGCAGCACAACTTTGAACATCTTAATGCTTTTCTTCCTATTAAAAACCTTCTGTATCTCCCTGATTTCAATTACTGATATAAAGAATCCACCAATTTATTCCAGAATGAAATAGTGTTATCATGTGTTAGCAGAAGTTAGTTTTGTATTAGCATCAGAGTCAATGTTGTATTTATTCCAGATGATGACCTTTAGTGGCTATTGATGCAGATGATCCCCCATAAGGACGACAGGGAGGGGGAGGGGAGGGGTTGAGTGGATGACACTTCCAGTTTATCTTTCAGATGTGAACAACAACTTGCATGGTACCCAGATGTTTCAATACTATTAAAGACAAGCAACAGGTGACGTTTACACCCCTTTTGATGGAAAACAGCATTAGCAAATTGTTACTAGGTTATAAATCATGTCAAATGGCTTTCAGTAATACAACACTTTTTTCTAAAAAAAATTGGGAGTGTTTGCAATGTTCAATGCTCACGTTAAGACTCTGCTTCTCATATCAGTGGCACAATTTTTCCGTGAAGATTGTCATAAATTTCCTGATGGCCATTCAAATAGCCACAACAGCAGCACAAAAATCCCCAAAGCCAATGTATTTTATTTGGTAAATATTTATATCGCTGAATTTGTCTCATAGAGATATGCTTTCTTGTTATCAAAAATATAATGGTTCCATTTAAAAATACAAACTTAATATCTACATCTCAGTGATTAATAAAGTATTTAAAATGCAATAGGCTTTGTTTCGTGACATCATTAGAGAAGAGAGATTACATATAATTTTAAGGATTCCAAGGTTATTTGAAGCGAAAAAGTCTGGTGCTGCATCCTGCATAACCCCTGATATTTGAGTCAGCTGATCTATATCAAACACCCTAACAGCAATACTCCCAAATCAGCAAAACAATGACCCATCACCAGAGTAGTAATTTGTGCTGCTTATATTGTTACCCTAATACAGAATACTATTTGGAATGCGTGATTTCCTTCTGGTATACTAATTTTGTGCACAAACGGACCTCAATTATGTTGCACCAGCAAAATACAGAATATCTGGTTTCTATCTGCAGCTGACCAAAGTGTTACTGTGAAAGTAGTAAAATGTAATGTGTACGATAGGCAAATATGATGTGGGTAATATTAGCTTGTGGTTTGCAGAAAACTGATACATAACTGCAACCAAAAACAGTGTATACAGTTTCAGATAAAGAACGGTATGGTAGTAGTGAAATTTCATTGTCACAAAATGATCAAATAATCAGTTAAGTGAAACAATTGAAGTTCTTAGGACTGATAGACGAAAAGTACTGAAGTATCACATTCCGGATCTTGTGCAAAACTAAATTATGCTGTCTTAAGTATATGAAAATACTCACTGTCTCCAACGGTGAAAGGCAAGAGATTATTAACTTTTCATAGTGTCATTCAATATAACGAGTTGACAAAAATCATGGAATAGCAATATGGACATACATAAATGGCGTTAGTATTGCATACACAAAGCACAACAGGGCAGTACATTGGCGGAGCTGTCATTTGCACTCAGGTGGTTCTTGTGAAAAGGTTTCTGACGTAATTACGGCTGCACATCAGGAATTAACAGACTTTGAATGTGGAATGGTACATGAAGCTAGACACACAGGATTTCCCATTTCAGAAATCATTAGGGAATTCAATATTCTGAGACCACAGTGTCAAGAGTGTGCCAATAATACCAAATTTCAGGCATTACCTCTCACCACGGACAATGCAGTGGGCGACAGCCTTCACTTAACAATCGAGACCAGCAGAGTTTGCTTAGCACTGTCAGTGCTAAGAGACGAGAAATGCTGCATACAATAACTGCAGAGATCAATGTGGGATGTACGACAAATGTATCCATTAGGACAGTGCGGCGAATTGTGGTGACCAATTCTTTGCTAACTGCAGAACATTGTCTGCAATGCCTCTCCTGGGCTCGTAACCATATCGGTTGGATGATAGACAACTTGAAAACAGTAGTCTGGTCAGATGAGACATGATTTCGGTTGCTAAGAGCTGATGCCAGGATCCGAGTATGGCACAGACCCCACAAAGCCGTGGACCCCAGCTGTCAACGAGGCACTGTGCAAGCTGGTCGTGGCTCCATAATGGAGTGGCCTGTGTTTACATAGTCTGGACTGGGTCTTCTGGTCTGTTCAACTACCCGGAGACCATTTGCAGCCATTCATGTTCCCAATTTGGAATTGAATTTTTATGGATGACAATGCGCCATGTCACTGTGCCACAACTGTTCGCAACTGGTTTTAAGAAAATTTTGCACAGTTCAAGAGAATGATCTGGTCGCCCAAATCATCTGACAAGAATCCCATCAAACATTTATGGGACATAATCGACAGGTCAGTTAGTGCACAAAATCCTGCACCAGCAACACTTTCGCAATTATGGATGGTTACAGAAGTAGCATGGTTTAGTATTTCTGCAGGAGACTACCAACAACTTATTGAGTCCATGCCGTGCTGAGTTGCTGTACTATGCTTGGCAAAAGGAAGTCCAACACAATATTATGAGAGATCCCATGACTTTTTATCACCTAGGTGTAATATCATACAGTAGCTTATTCTGGGGCAGTTCTGTACATTCACAAAGAATTTTCCTACCCCAGAAAAATGTAATCAGGATGATCTGCAGTGTGGTTAATAATATAGAATTATTTAAAAGGAACAATAAATAGAAAAAGATTTTTATTTGGATAATGCTTCTTAACCACAATACAGAAAGGTATTCACTACTCTGCAGGTTCCATTTCCAATGGGGATCCTGCATTAATGAAAATTTGCATACCTCAGTGTGGGTGGCGGACTGTGCCGAGGTCTCGAGCGTCAAGGCGAAGGCTGCATGGGGGACACAGGCTCCTGCCAAATCCCAAGCACTTTGTTAATAGATTCAGTGTGCTATCTGATGCTGGGGTGGGGTGAGGGGTGGGGGGGTGGGCTGGCGGGGTGAGCTGGATTAGAATGCACCTTCTGCCAGGATAGTGGCCGCTCCTTCTGAATGGTCTGGATAGGCATGTGGGGATAGGGGATTGTTAGTTTTTGGGAGCTCCAATGTTAGGCAGGTCATGGAGCCCCTCAGGAGCATAGCGGCTAGGGCAGGGAAGAAGTCCAACATTCACTCGGTGTGGTTGCTGGGGGGCCTTGTCTGGGATGTGGAAGAGTCTCTTCCGGCTGCTATCGAATGTGCGGGATGCAGCCAGATGCAGATTGTTGCACATGTCGGCACGAACAATGGCAGTTGTCGGGGTTCCGAGGAAATGCTTGGGTCCTTTCGATGGATGGCTAAGTTGGTGAAGGCGGCCTCCATCTCTCGAGGAGTGGAAGCCAAGCTGATGATCTGCAACATTGTACCCAGCATAGACCAGGGTCCTCTGGTTTGCAGTCGAGTGGAGAATCTAAACCAGAGGCTACGTCAACTCTGTGACGAAAATGGTTGTAGATTCCTCGACCTATGCTATGGTGTGGAAGGTTGTAGGATGCCCCTTGATAGATCGGGGTGCACGACACACAGGAAGCAGCTACATGGGCAGCACAGTACTTGTGGCGTGCACATGAGTTTTTTTTTAGATTAGCTTCCTCCCCATGAGAAACAAACCATTGGCCTGAAAAATTACCAGTTCATGACACTGATGTGGGTGTGCCAACTGTAAAAATTGTTGGTTCGCCTAAACAGGTCATTCCAAAGGATTTAAATATGCTAAATCTCATGTTAGTAAATTGTCAAGGTGTCTGTAGCAAGATCCCTGAGTTACTCTCCAAAATAAACAGTAGAAATGCCAATATTGTATTAGGTACCAAAAGCTGGTTGAAACCAGACAAAAATAGCAGTGAAATTTTGAACTTGGATTGGACAATGTTTAGGAAGGACAGGACTGATGCTATGGGAGGTGGTGTGTTCATTGCAGTTAAAAGCTGTTCAAACACAGTTGAGATAGATACTGGGTCAGACTGTGAAATCGTCTGGATAAAGCTGTCAATCAGACAAGGAGTGACCATTGTATTAAGATGTTTTTATAGACAACCAGCATCTGCAACAAATGCTGCTGAACATTTCAGGGAAGGTCTTGAGTACATAGGAAATAAATATCCAAAGTATCCATTAGTTATACGTGGAGACTTTAATCTGGCGTCCATTGACTGGGAAAATTACATGTTTATCACAGGGGGCAGAAGCAAAGACTCCTGTGAAGTTATTCTAGGGGCACTCGCAATGTACATCCTTGAGCAATTGGTTGGAAAACCAACTTGAGATGGGAACATATTAGATATCTTGGGGACAAACAGACCTGATCTTTTTGAGGAAGTTAATCTAGAAGAAGGTATTAGCGACCATAATATCATTGTGGCTTCTATGTCACTGGAAGTTGCAAAACAACCCAAGAAATAGCATAGAGTTTTCTTGTTTGGGAAGGCAAATAAAAGTGTCATTAATGATTATCTTCATAGTCAGCTCCAAGCATTCACCACGGCACACAAAGATATTGAGCATCTTTGGTCGGAATTTAAAGGTGTTGTCAACCACGTGCTAGAGAAATATGTGCCTAGCAAAAATATAGGGGAGGGAAAGGAAGTTGATGAGAAAGCAGAGAATTTTGCAGTAGTTTTTAACATAGTCACTGCCCCAATGACAAACAGAAATTATGCAAAATGAAAGCAGCTGCCAAAAGGTCAATTTTGGCCGTACGTAAAATCTATGAAGGCTACAACTAATTCAATACTTTCTCTTGCTGACAGTATGGGTAATGTGATGGATGATGATAAACAGAAGGCCGAAATTCTAAACGTAGCTTTCCAAAACTCGTTTATGGAAGAGGACTGCAGCACCATTCCCCCTTTCAATTATCGAACAAATGCAAGGATGGCTGACTTACTGTTTAGTGTATGCCAGGAAGGCACCTGGCCCAGATGGTATCCCTGTTAAGATTTTATGCTGACTGTGCTACAAATATAGCACCATTCTTATCCATCATCTATAAGAGATCATAAGAACAGCAGAAAGTTCTGTGGGACTGGAAGAAGGCCCAGGTCATAGCAATCTATAAAAAGGGTAGAAAATCAGAGGAACATAATTACCAGCCAATTTCACTGACATCGATTTGTTGTAGAATCATGGAACATATTTTGTGTTCAGACATAATGATGTTTCTAGACTCTGAGAAGCTCATCTGCAGAAACCAGCATGGTTTTAGGAAACAGCAGTCATGTGAGACACAGCTGGCCCTCTCTGTGCATGATATACACAGGCTCTAAATACTGGCCCCCAGGTTGATGCTATATTCCTCGACTTTCAAAAGGTGTTTGACTCATGCGATTGGATAGAAAGTTTTCTAACAGACAGAGAGCAGTATGTCATCCTGAATGGGGAGACTTCAACAGAAACAAGCATAACATCAGGTGTGCCCCGGGGCAGCGTAATAGGTCCGCTGCTTTTTACGATTTACATAAACGATCTGGTTGATAGTATTGACAGCAGCATTAGACTGTTTGCCAATGATGCTGTAGTCTACAGGAAAGTAGTATCACACGAAAGCTGTGAACAAATCAATGAGGATTCGCAGAAAATAAATGCGCGGTGTAATGACTGGCAGTTATCTCTCAATATTATTAAGTGTAATCTACTGCATACAACAAAGCAAAAATTCCCATTAATGTACGAGTACAAAATAAATGCCCAGTCTTTGGAAGCAGTAACATCCATCAAGTATCTGGGAGTGATTATTCGAAATGATCTCAAATGGAACAGATTACACAAGTATTGGGTAAGGTGAAATCTAGATTGCAGTTTATTGGTAGAATCCTGAAGCGACGCAAGCCTTCAACAAAGGAAATTGCATACAATACTTTAGTTCATCCAGTCTTAGAGTATTGAGTCTGATTCAAGAGATAGAGAAGGTCCAAAGAAGAGTGGCAAGATTTGTGACTGGTACATTTAGCCATCATGAGAGCATTACAAATATCATATAAAGTTTGAAGTGGGACACACTTGCAGATAGACAACGCACTAAACTGAAGGGGCTGCTCACTAAATTCCAAAATATGATCTCTGCCAAGGATGTAGTGCATGTATTATTACCACCAACTTTCAAATCACGCAATGATCACCATTCAAATATAAGGGAAATTAGAGCTCATACTGAGGCATTCAGATATGAAAGTAGGTGCTAATAATACATGCTCTACATCCTCGGTGAAGTTCGAATTTTGGAATTTAGTGAGCAGCCCCTTCCGTATAGCGCGTCGTCTATCTGCAAGTGTGTCCCACACACTGCTTGGTGGCTAGCGGAATATATATGTAGATGTAGAAAACTTATCAGCCATTTGAATTTTTAAGGTTTTATACATGTGTAAAACCTATCAAACCTTTGAAAGGTTAAAAACACGTTTTTGAAAGATCTCTGATATGGATGTCAGAGACACTATACACAAGGGACATTTGTTCTGTGAATTACTCTTTGATTGTCGATTTCTGTTCCACGCCCTACTCCTTGACAAGACGAGTGAATCCAAGTGTTAGATATGGAATAATTTACCGTATTGAACTTTTCTCACATCTTTGCACGAGTTATTGATTGCAGTTTATTATTGTCTGTTCTAGTGGATGGCGAGTATGCGGAGCTGCTTCAAGGATTTCCAGACCTGATGCGACCGTCCAGGGTACCTAAGGAGGTAAGACATGATACCGTCCATTATATTGAGAGTACTGATGGACCCCCTACCTCTTGTAGGCTGCGACGTTTAGCCCCAGATCGCCTCAAAATAGCAAAGGCAGAATTTGACTGTTGCGTGAAGGTGTAATCTGGCCTTCTAACAGCCCTTGGTCCTCACCATTACATCTAGTGCCAAAGCAGGAAGGTGCACGGAAGCTGTGCGGCGATTATAGAGCCCTGAACACCTGGACAATACCCAAACGTTATCCCGTACCCTTGTTGCGTGATTACAATTATGCACTGAGTGGTTCAGTAGCGTTCAATGTGTTAGACTGTGCAAAGGCCTACGCACAGATACCTGTAGCCGGACGTGACATTTCAAAGACAGCCATCATCACTCTTTTTGGTTTATTCGAGAGCATGTTCATGACTTTTGGACTGAGTAATGCCGCACAGACATGGCAGCACTTCACAGATTCCATGCTACAGGGTTTACCTTTTGTGTATGCATACCTGCACGACATTTTGAATTTTTTTTTGTCGTCACCTGAGGAACATTGCTACCATCTAACCGAAGTATTGAAGCTATTGGAATACTACAGAATAGTGCTCAATACTTCAAAATGTGTATTTGGCCAGCCTGGAGTAGACTTTCTTGGACATAGAATTTCTGTGGCAGGATCGCTACCACTACCTGAGAAGGTGGTAGCCATTTCACGCATTAGCTGAGGCCCGCTACAACGTTTCCTCAGGATGCTAAACTTTTTCCGCTGCCATTTACCGCACTCTGCAGAGCTGCAGGAACCTTTAGTCGCAGCGCTACCTGGTTTGAAAGCCAAGGGTAATGCGCCCATAACTTGGACTCACGAAATGACTGTCCCATTTCAAGTGGCCAAGAAAAGCATCATCAACGTAGTCGGGGACATCCAGATCCTACCGCCACATTAGCACTGGTAATCGATGCTAGCCAGACGACAATTGGCACTGTGTTGCAACAACAGTGTAGTGACATGCGGCAGCTACTTGCATTTTTTCCATGCAAGTTGACAACCTCACAAAGACTTTGGAGCATGTACGACAGAGTACTTTGGCCATTTACGAATCTGTGAAGTACTTCAGACTGCAACTAGAAGCACGTGACTTTGTTATCTTTATGTATCACAAGCCACTAACATATGCATTCTGTCAGAGCAGCATGAATTGTTCCCCCAGTCAACACAACCAGCTTGTTTATTTCTCAGTTTACCACTGACATACATTATGTGTCTGGGAGCGACAGTGTAGTGGCCGATTGTTTGTCCATAGTCAGCAGCATCGCCAATACGATTAATTACGCCAACCTTGCTGTAGCACAGCAAGCTGATGCAGAATTACAAGCGATTCTGTTAAATGGTGAATGAGTGCTGGACCTGCAGCTTGTAGACATTCCTGGAAGAGACGTAAAGCTTTATTATGACATGTCCACATCGAAGCCGAGACCCTTCATACCTCTGGAATTTCTGAAGGACGTTTCCCATTCGCTGCACAACTTATGTCACCCAGGCATACGAGTTACAACACGCCTAGTAATAATGCATTACGTATGGCCTGGAATGCAAATGGACTGCTGCGAATGGGCGAGATGGTGCTTGAAACGTCAGCATAGCAAGATAAATTACTGCGTGCACTCACCGGTAGGAAGCTTCCCAATCACGACAGCATGATTCACACATGTCCACCTTGACATTGTTGGCCCACTGTCATCATCGGATGGTCACCGTTACGTACTTACAATGATTGATTGGTACACTCGATGGCCGGAAGCTGCACCAGTGGACAATGTTACGGCAGAAACTATCGCTTTCACCTTCGTCACACATTGGGTGTCACGTTTTGGTTGCCCACTGCACATTACGATGGGCAGGGGACATCAATTCGAGTCTGATTTATTTAAAGAGTTGACAAAATTTTGTGGCACAATTCACCACCGGACGACGAGCTATCACTCCACCAGCAATGGTTTAATAGAGCGATGGAAACATACCCTAAAAGCTACCCTAATGTGTCATGAAACCGGAATGGACGAAAAAAGTTTCTGTGGTTATTACTTGGACTCCGAAGAACATTCAAGCCAGATCTGGATGCTTCTTCAGCCAAAATGGTTTACGGTGAAGCATTATGCCTGCTGGGAGAATTCGTGGCTACCAATGGTCTGCTGAATCCTACGGGCGACCAGCTGGAATTTCTCCGCCAACTGCGACAACATGTGGCTCACCTCCATCTGCAGCAACCTCCCAACATGGGACTCCTGCCATGTTTGTCCATCGTGACCTATCCTCCTGCACACGTCATGTTATAAACAGAAGGTATTAAACCCTTGCTCCAATCACCATATTCCAGCCCACATCGTGTCGTAACCAGAGGAAGCAATACCGTAGACATCTTGATCAATGGGAAACTGACTACAGTCTCTATTGACCACATGAAACTGGCATACGTCTTTCTGGAAGAAATGATGCCTGACTTACCATGACTTCTGTCTCACTCAGCAGTCACTCCAATAACATCATCGCCAACACAGACACGGCCGGGGACCACAGTTGACCCACCACCCACACCTCAAGATATGGGCAACATGTCAATTTTCCAGCACGCTATTTGGAATGATGCTCCGCTTCCACCATGGGGGCTGATGTGGCGTCTTCTGTCATCATCCAGTGCCTTGACATGCGTGGGTGTTTGCAATTACAGTTCCGTGAAACTTTACCGCTGGACGCCAGAGATGCTATACAAAGGCGACATTTCTTCTGTGATTTACTCTTCGGTTGTTGATTTATGTTCCACGTCCTACTCCTTGACAAGAAGCGTCATTCCAAGTGTTAGATACGGAATAATTTACCGTATTGAACTTTTCTCACGCCTTCACACAAGTTATTGAGTGCAGTGTATTACTGTCTGTCCTTTCTGCAGGGCTTCATTAATAAATAGTTACATCAAGTTGAGTCAAGCCTACTTTCCTTATTCAGCCTACAAGAGCATGCAGATGTTAAACTGTCCATTGTGGTAATTCAAACCAGTACCAACACTGCTGATTATGCTCTAAAGTAAGATGCATCGACCTTCGTTCATTAACAGAGAGAGAGTCCTTCCTCTTACCGAGGAACAGGAAAAATATCTTGTGTTTTTTAACACTTGAAAATAAAAAATACATGACGGTAGGCACAGGCTCTATGCTGGGCAACCGCTTCACCTTTTCTGGTTGGTTGGTTGGTTGGTTGGTTGGGTGGAGAAGGGACCAAACTACTCGGTCATCAGTCCCTCTGACCTTAGATTAACTAAAACCAATAAAATCCCACATAAAATGATAAACTATTGACAGGGGAGGAAGAAAAAGGACAGAAGAAGAGGTGAGGGAAAGAAAGTGACTAATGACAGGGGCATGAAGGAAAAAGCACAGGAGACAAGAGAGATGCTTAAGACATAACAGACTCTATAAGGAAAGGAGTGGGAAGGCAGAGGGCTGGGGTGAACAACCACGCCCAGTCGAAGCCAATACAGTCGGGGTAAAGGAGGAGCAAGAGGGCCTGCCAGCCCCTCCACTCAATGATAAGGTGGTAGGTCCCTCCCTTAAATAAAGCGGTAAAAGCCCCCATCATGAATAAAATGTAAAACATGATCCGTCGTTGAGGCATTGTGAGCCAACACCAGGGGTAGCGAGTCTGGAAAGCTAGAAGTCTGTTGCAGGATGGCTAAGCTGGGGCAGTCCTAAAAGATGTGAGCCACAGTCAACATCGATCCACGACGACAAAGAGGGGGGTCTTCACGACAGAGGAGATAAATGTGAGTCAACCAAGTATAGTCGATGCGGAGTCGGCATAGGATGACAGAGGGCTTACGAGAGCCCCAGGAGGAGGACTGCCACTGAGTTGTAGAATCCTTAATCGCCCTGAGCTTGTTCGGTGAAGAAAGAGTGTGCCATTTTGCATCCCAAAGGCCCAAAACCTGACGACATAATGCCGATTGAAGGTCTATTTCCAAAATGCCAATAGCAAGAGATGGCCTGGTAGTAGCTAACTTAGCCAGTTGATCGGCTAGTTCAATGCCATGAAACCCAACAAGGCCTGGGATCCAAATGAAAACCACCGAGCATCCATGTTGAGCAAGGAGAGAAAGGGAGTCCTGGACAGCGATGACCAATGGGTGGCGATAGCATGCAAACTGCTCAATGGGTCACTACAGATAGTTAAGAATAGTCCTGAGCAGGAGCGGATATGGTCCAGTGCATGCAAGATGGCTACCAATTTTGCAGTTAAAACACTACAGCCATCGGGCAAGGAACGAAGTTCTGTGCATCATGCATAGGTGTAAGCAAAACCAGTGTGGCTAGAAACCATGTGAGCCGTGTATCGACTAGTGCTAAACCTTGTGTTTGGATCGCATTGGTATTCCTTTTATTCCCCTGACATGTTTGTTTGATATGTTGTCTGTCATTAAGTGGCTGCTTGGTTGTCTTTTCCCTCTGCTATCGGTATCTGCCTTTTTGCTTCCGGGAAACTGCTATGGAGGAAGTGAGATCTTTGACCGGTTGTAACTTCGTGTGCTGGCGCGCAAGTAGGGGCGTTGCGCACAGAGAGTGTGGTGGACACGGGAGGGCAGTGTGGCTCTCCAGCGTGAAGGACGTGTGGTCGGTTGTACCGAGTCACCACGTGATGTATGTCAGTTGTGTGTAATGAGCGGGTCAAGTTGACGGAAGAGCTCCCCGCGTGTTGGTTGTATACAGAACAGTGTGCGATTTGATGGGGGGGTGGGGGAGATTTTCCCCCCTCTGCATCAGACCATCCCCTCCTTTGGTTTTAGTTTATGCATCCCAACCTGGGATGTTTATTTCCCACGCACTGGAGTAAAACTTTACATATAATTTAAATTTGTGGAGCCGAACACTGAAAGTTTTTAATAAGTCTTAGTATTAATATGTTTCAGTTTTCTATCATCATAATAAGTACAGCTTTTCACAAATGTGCCTCTACTTTTTGAATTACCCTCGAATACCTGTATGTAGATGATTTCTTGTGGTTGTTGGTTCAGCTCGAACAGCATGCACAAGCATTTAGAGTTTCTCATCAGCTGATCTTGGGGCTCTTGTATCCGTTAGCGGGAGATGAGTTAAGGCAATTTATCTTGCAAGCAATGGAAGGAGGTTTGTCTTTAACTCAGTTACGGCAGAGGGTCATTGATAAAAAATTAACCAGAGGACTCTGGCAACAGCTGGACTGTAATTATATTTGACGTATGCAACGGAAGGATGAGAGGTTGCGACAGTATGTTGATAGTCAGGTTAGCGTCATCCGGAGGAAGAACTGGTTTCGACAGTTTTAAGAGGCATGCGAGCGGTGGATAAATCTGATTTCGTCTTCAGGCAGCGTCCTGTCAATTGGCAGGAGTTGGATTAGGCAGTGGGTAGTATCTTAGCATTGTCTCTTGAGAACCGGCTGCCCGATGAGGGTAGGAAGCAGTTATCTCAAACTGATCTACAGGTTAAGGAGAGACGGGGAATTTCCAGCGATGTGAATAAGCAGGTGGATCGACGATGTTTCAGATGTGGAAGCGTAGGGCATTTTTTTAGGGAATGTAGTGCTCCTCGAACATCGAGAGCTAACAGAGGATGCCAGGTTGTTGGTAAAAGAGGAACTCAGAGTTATCGAGCCAGGTGTGCCCGAGGGATTCCTGCCCTGATCTCCTCGTTGCCATGTATTTGCTGTAGTGTGGGAGGTGAACCTGTCTGTGGGATATTGGATTCCAGAAGTTCTATTTCCTTGTTGAATTTAGATTGGTACTTGGGAGTTTGCACATATTACTCACCTTAGATCGATTCCATCCATGGTTCAGAGATGTGGTTTCGCTGATGGGCAGCTGTTACCTCTGTAAGGATGGGTTCGTGGAGGTTTGCCCGTGGGACAATTTTCTTGGCCCATATGTTTTGCCTTGGTGAAAGGATTGTTGGCTAACTTGATTCTTGGGTGTGACTTTATTAATAAAACTCGTTTGGTTTTGGATTGTGCAGGGCATACCTTTTTCTTTCTGAACTGAAGTTTGGTTTTTGTGAATGTAAGCAGCGGGTGCAATGTGTGGGTCCTAAGGCTTTGGTGGTCGAAGCAGACAAGTTTGATCTGGGGCATCTCTCGGTGAAGCAGGCTTCTCATCTTGGTAGGTCGTCAGCTAATTTTCCCCGGCTTCTCTCTGATCGACTAGGAGTTACCAAAGTTCTTCAGTATAAGATTTGCCTTAGTGACCCGATTCCTGTTAGTCAGTCTCCTTATCGTTTGTCACCACCTAAGGTCAAGGTTTTGAGGTCTAAAATATCTAAAATGCTCGAAGAGGGAGTCATTAGACCCTCAACTTCGTCCTACGCGTCTCCGATGTTCCTCGTGCCCAAGGATCAAGTGCGGGACTTCAGAGTAGTTGTTGATTACCGTCGCCTGAGTAACAAGGTGGTGCTGAAGTCAGTTCCTCTTCCAGACCTTCATAATTCGTTTACTTGGTTTGTGGGTGCAAATTGGTTCACGGTCCTTGATCTTAATCAGGCATATTACCAAATTCCTCTAACGGAGGACTGTAAGCATGTTACCCCCATTTGCACAGATTGGAATCTGTTCGAATTTAATAGGGTTCCCTTTGGTCTTGCTATCAGGGCAGCTGTATTGACGCGATTGTTGGACAATGTATTAGGTGGTTTGGAGTTGGTTTGTGTGTATAACTATTTAGACGACTTGGTCATCTATAGTAAGTCATTTGAAGAACATCTTGAGCATATCCGGCAGGTATTCATTAGGCTGCAGAGTGCCGGTTTGACAGTCAAACCCGAAAAGGTCACCTTCGCTCATCCGCAGGTCTCGTTTTGGGGACACCTGGTATCGGGCCGAAGTATACGTATTGACCAGGACCGTACAAAGGCCTTAAGAACACTACCGCCCTCTAGAGATAAAAGGGGAATTGCCAAATTTATTGGCATGGCTAATTATTTTAGGTGCTTTGTCCCCTGCTTTGCTCAATTGGCGGCACCCCTTAATGAACTTCGTCAGAAGGGAGTTAAGTTTGAATGGGGAACCGCACAGCAGGCGGCCTTCGACCAGATCAAAGAAGCGATTGCCCATCCTCCGGTACTGGGCATTCCTGATTTTAGTAAGAGGTTTATTGTGCAAACTGACGCTTCTAACTCCGGGGTTTCTGTGGTTCTTCTCCAAGAAGAGGACGGGCAGAGGCAGCTGCTAGCATATGCGTTGCGCCAGTTGACGAATGCTGAACTCAAGTATTCAGTGTATGAGTGCGAGGCGTTGGCGGTCCTCTTTGCTTTAGAAAAGTATCGATTCTATTTGGAGCATCGACCCTTTGATCCTGAAACTGATAATCAGGCCCCGAGTTGGGTTTTGGCTCGCCCACGTAAAACAGGGAGAATCGCGAGGTGGGCTGTGCGAATTTCCGCCTTTCAGTTTACTGTTAAACATATCAGGGGAACTGACAATGTCGTGGCTGATGTGCTAAGTCAGATGTTTGATAGTTCACCCAGCACTGATCACAATCAGGAGAGCGGGGAAGAGGATTTTAGTTGTATGGTGTTGGGAGATTCCCAGCTTTTCGTCGATCTACGTACACAACAGGAACAGGACCCTAACCTCGGTGACATTAGGAGGAGGCTGAAAGCAGGCGAGGAGGTAGGCCCCTATGTTGTGAACAAAGGGGTTCTGTGTAAAAAAGGGGGAGACTGTCAGAAACTTAGAAATTGTTTACCAGCATCCTTAGTACGACCGGTGTTTCAGTATTTTCATCAATCTGTTCTCAGGGGACATTTAGGCACCTATAAGACATTACAGAAAGTGAAGTATTTTCTCACTTGGCCTCGTATGGAGCGAGATATAAGACAGATGGTAGCACAGTATCGGGAATGCTGTATTGCTAAGCCTAGTAATGCATTGGGGAAAGGGTTGCTCAGTTCAGAGCGTCAGGCTTACCCTATGGACAAATTGTACATTGATTATGTGGGTCTGTTACCCCGGACTAAGCAGGGTAATCAATATATTCTGGTAGTGATCGATGCCTTTTCTAGGTTTATTTGGCTTATACTGAGTCGAAATGTAAATGCTGTCACTACCATTGCTCATTTACTCAACATCTTCATCTTCAGTGTATTCGGACAGCCTAAACAATTGGTTAGTGATAACCATCCCGCTTTTCGTTCGGCTCAGTTTAGAACGTTTACCTTCAAGAACGGGATAAAGCATATTACCACAACTCCATATTATCCTCAGGGATCTTTTGCGGAAAGAGTGAATGGCAGTTTGAAAACCGCTCTTATTATTTACCATCAGGATTCTCCTAGGAATTGAGATTCAAACCTCCGGTGGATTAGTTTCACCTTTAACACCATGTGTCATGAATCCATCAAGGCAACTCCTGCTTCTCTGATGTTTACCTTTTCTGTTAATTCTCCCCTTACTAATTTGTGGAAGATTCAAGACCTAATTCCAGCAGTTATTACTCCCCAGCTTATTAAAGAAAACTGGGGAAGGGCCAGGCGTAATATTCTTGCTGCTCATAACAGACAAGCCGTTCGTTATAACAGGGGTCGGTGTCAGATTCAGGCCAAACCTGGTGATCAAGTTTATATTCGTAATTACTTGGGGAGAGACGCATGAGTCAACAGGCTGGGAAAATTGACTCCTCGTTTTATTGGGTCGTGTACCACTGAGACACGATTGGGTACAGTGAATCTCTTAGTTCGGGACAATCAAGTGAGAAAGCACTATCGAGTTCATCTGAGTCAGGTTAAGTTGAGATGAACATTTCTCTTGTAGGGTTTGGGAAGCTATGCTTTCAGTTTAAGAGGGGGAGGTTGAGCCATGTATCGACTCGTGCTAAACCTTGTGTTTAGATCGCATTGGTATTCCTTTTATTCCCCTGACATGTTTGTTTGATATGTTGTCTGTCATTAAGTGGCTGCTTGGTTGTCTTTTCCCTCTGCTATCGATATCTGCCTTTTTGCTTCCGGGAAACTGCTATGGAGAACGTGAGATCTTTGACCGGTTGTAACCTCATGTGCTGGCGCGCAAGTAGGGGCGTTGCGCACAGAGAGTGTGGTGGACATGGGAGGGCAGTGTGGCTCTCCAGCGTGAAGGTGGTGTGGTCGGTTGTACAGAGTCACCACGTGATGTATGTCGGTTGTGTGTAATGAGCGAGTCAAGTTGTCGGAAGAGCTCCCCGCGTGTTGGTTGTATACAGAATCACCCCACGAGTCGTTGCTGTTCATTTCGTCTTGGTGGGACGATAACAAGCTTCTTTAAACCCTCTGTTTCAACACTGGAGGTTAAAAGGAGGCACCTAACATGAAGGAGCAGTCACTACCCATCAACATTGCAGAGAAGACGTGAACTCCGGTGACAGAGCGTGTTGTCGCGTGACCGTGGTGTGTTGGGTACGCTGGCGACGCGTACGCGGTCGGATGTGTGGATCCTTGCCATCGGAGGTCGAGTACTGCCTGTTCAAGCATAATTGCAAGTTAAGTTCGTGGAAGGTTTAATCATTAAGTAATACTTTTGTGTAACCAGCATCTCTTCTGCCTTGTGGCCTCCGGCGACCGGGTTTCCTGACCCTGGCACTGGTGTAATTGAAGACAGTGATCTTTCCTCCTCCTCTCGTTACTGTCCGATGGGAGGTGTAGTTTTGGCAGTTTAATTGTTTCACTATTCTGTCGTGGGTTATGAGTAAATTCATGCTTCTTGTTGGTTGATCATGTGGTCGCTCAATTCAGGACTGTGTGGTGTAATGTTTCCTTGCACGAGGTTAGCTCTAATTCTTTCAGCAAGTTAAGCCATCTTATAAAAAGTTTTCGCTGGATAAAAGTCGGTGCAGTGACCAGCCTGAGAGTGGCAATTGTATTTACCGTCATATTTAAATTGGTCAGTATTCTGTCTAGCCTGAGCATCCCTGAGTGGGTGATTTGTGGCCGCCTTACACGGGTCCGTCATATCTGTTATGTTCTAATGATATTCCAGGACACTTTTGTTTACATTTTTTAAAATTCCTCCAAGTTTGTAAATTCCTTTTATTGCCATTAATCGTATGTTTGCTGAGACCTGTTTAATTTTTTTAATGGCGGTGTTGGTAGCTTCAGTATCTCACTGTACTTTATTAACAAAGTTCTGTATTTACTTTAGTAGCCTGTTTACTAATGTTCTTTAAATTTTTAAAAATTGTTGTATTGCTATAAATTACTTTCATTGCCGTTAGCAGCAAGTTTTAAAAGGTAGTTTATTGCCGTACTGATAGCTTCTGTGCTTTTTAAATTTTTTTTTTAAGCTGTTGTGTTGCAATAAATTACTTGATTGCTGTTAGCGGCGTGTTTTAAAAGACTGTTTATTGCGTACTGCTAGCTTTTGTGTTTTTTTAAAAAATTTTTTTTTTTAATTTGTTGTATTGCTATAAATTACTGGATTGCCATAGCAGCGTGTTTAAAAGGCTGTTTATTGCCGTACTGCTAGTTTCTGTAAGATACGAACAAAACATTTGTGAAAATCTCAACTTGACAGTAAACTACTGGAAATTTGGCCCTGTTTCCCAACTTGTGGTGTGGCTCGTAGTAACTGTAACCACTGTGTGTGTTACCATGGAGCCATCAGTATAAATCACTTATGAACCCTGGAATGAACTGAGGAGACAGTAGAATTGGTGGCAAAGAGCCATCGGAGGGACAGAATCCTTTGAATCAACTGAGAGATGAAGACAGAGCTGTGGCCGAGAGATGCACCAAGGAGGGGTACATGCGTGAGCAGAGAAGAAAGGGGGTAAAGGGAATTGCTGGAGTTCAGAAAAGAGCAACTGAATGCGGACAGCCATGGTGAGCCCACCTCATGGCCGCCGCTGCGGCAGGGTTATCTCCGTGTCTGGATAAAGGAGACCATAATTAGGGTGCTTTGGGGTGCAGCGAATGTGGAGCGCGTAAGATATCAGCTGTTGTTGGCGCAAATCATGCAGTGGTGGAATCCTTGCCTCTGCGAGAAGGCTAAGTAAGGGGCTAGTCCAGAAGGCACCAGTCACAAGTCGGGGTCTAGGATCTGCAGCGTTGAAGGTGACACAGAACCATAGACAGGAATTACATAGTCTAAACGAGACTGGTCCAACACTTGATACAATCGCAGGAGAGCAGAGCAGTCTGCATCCTAGGGGGTATTGCACAGAAACCTAAGAACATTGAAATGGGGCCAGCACATCCTCTTCAGCTAGCGAAGATGTGGGAGCCATGTCAACTGGGCATCAAAGACGACGCAGGAAGCAATGGGTGTCCAATACCTCGAGGGGCTGGCCAGCGAGGAAAAGTTCCGCATGGGGATGGACTGTACGGCAATGGCAGAAATGCATGACACGTCTTGGCCGCCGAAAACTGAAAGCCATGAGTGCACCCGGCAGATTGCCCCCTGTAGGTGGCGTTCTGCAGCATCCATTACGGAGGAAGCGAGGTAGATACAAAAATCGTCAGCATTCAAAGAGGGAGACTGTCGGCTCAACAATTGTCACCAGACCATTAATGGCAATGAGCAAGAGAGGGAAGCTCAGCACGGAACACTGTGGAACCCCATTTTCTTGCCGATGGGGAGTGCTGTAGGAGCAGCCCCCTTGGACCCGAAAAGAGCGACAAGAAAGGAAGTTGTGGATAAAAATGGCCAGAGCGTCACGAAGGCTCCATTCGTGAAGGGTGGTGAGGATGTGGTGACGCCAGGTGGTGTCATAGGCTCTATGCAGATCAAAGAAGACTGCAAGGTGGTGTTGCCAATGGGCAAAAGCTGACTGGATAGCAAACTCCAGGTGCACCAAGTTATCCACCGTAGAGTGGTCACGGCGAAAACTTTGAGTTGATGACAAAAGGTCGCAGGATTCAAGGATCCAAAACAGCCGCCGACTCGCCATGCATTCAAGCAGCTTGCAGAGGGTGTTAGTAACGCTAATTGGATGGTATCTATCCAACTGAAGAGGTGGCTTACTTGGCTTCAACACTGGAACAACAATGCTGCCACTGGGTAGGAAAGACTCCCTAATTCCACAGATGGTTGAAGAGGGTCAGTATACGATGGTGGCCAGCCGCCGATAAGTGTTGGAGCATTTGGTTACGTATCTGATCCGGTCATGGAGCCGTGTCAGGACAAAGGGCGAGGGTGCTGGCAAATTCCCACTTGCTGAATGGAGCATTATACGGCGCCGAGCAGCGAGAAACAAAAGACAAAGGCAGTCGTTCTGAGCGCTCTTTCAGGAGAAGGAATTTGAGTGGATACTGAGCTCATGCTGAAGCTTGAGCAAAGTGTTGAGTGAAAGTTTCTGCTACAAAGTCCGCATTGGTAAGGACAACACCATGCACAGAAATTCCTGCAACCCCAGTGGGAGGACGGTAGCCAGAAATTCGCCCGAGTTTCATCCAGACTTGTGAAGAGGGGGTGTGAATTACAATGGCAGCTACATATCGTTCCCAGCAAATCTGTTTCTGAATTTTGATTAGGTAGCGGGCCCATGTGCGGAGTCATTTAAAGACCAGAAGAAGAGCAGTAGAAGGGTGCCGCTTGAAGGGTTGAAGAGCATGGCAGTGGTCTTTTATGGCTGCAGCAATTTCTGGAGTCCACCAAGCGACCATCTTCTGGCGTGAGGAACCTGAGGAAGAAGGGATTGCTGAAACAGCTGCTGAAAGGATGGCAGCAGTCAAAGTCTGAGTAGATTCATGAACACTGTCGTGTGGCAATACAGGGGGGATGGGAGCAGAGGAGAAGGCACCCCAATCGCCTCAGACATGGCCCACCTGGGAGGGTGATGGAGTGAGAGACACTAAAGTAAGGTCAAAACAATCGGATAATGGTCACTGCCACATAAGTCATCATGGACTCCCCACTGAATGGAAGGAAGGAGGCCGGGACTGCAGATGGAGAGGTCAATGGTAGAGAAAGTGTGGTGCGCCACACTAAAGTGTGTGGGAGCACCTGTGTTTAGTAAACAGAGTTCAAGCCCTGCCAGAATAGCTTCAACTGTCCTGCCCAGGGCAGTAGTCGTATGACTAACCCAAAGAGGGTTGTGGGCATTAGTCCCCAAATAGCAGGAAAGGAGAAAGGAGTTGTTGAAGAAGGGTAGTGAGGGCATGGGATTTGGGCAGCCTGTCAGGTGGGAGGTACAGATTACAGATTGTGACTGGAGTGGCCAGATGGACCCTGACTGCAATGGCTTTCAGAGTGGTATGGAGGGGAACCCATTTACTAACAATGTCCTTGCGGACCAAGGTGTAAACACCACCAGAAGCCCGCAAAGGGCCAATTTGGTTCCGACAGAAAGCGTGGATCCCACGAAGGGCTGGTGAGTAAGAATTGACAAAATGGGTCTCCTGGAGTGCAATACAAGCGGCGGAGTAGAAGGAAAGAAGGGCCTGCAGCTCTGGAAGGTGACGCAAATACTCGTTACAATTCTACTGGAGGATTTTCAAGCCAGAGTCCAAAGGGGAAGCGAAGGGATCGAAGTCGGTCATGCCGCCGAGTCGCCATCCTTCACCGATAAGGATGGGGTAATATCCATATAGGTGGGGTCAAACTCTGTTGGTTCATTGACTGGAGGAGGATAAGGCTGCACCTCAGGGGGTACTGGAGGGGCCTGGCCCTTGTTCTTGCATTTCTGCTTCTTCTCTTGGGAAGGAAGAGAAGGGCAGACTTCAGCAAGGGCAGGCACGGAATTACACCGGGCAATCTTGGCGCCCACCGGCCGTGGATCGCACTTCTGATGTGGAGTCGTAGATAGCTTTTCAAGGGGGTGCTGAGAAGAGGAGCTGCAGTACCGGCGGCTGCTGAAATAGCAGAGCACTTCTTCGGTGGCGGAGGGGGAGCAGCACCCGAAGGGGTGGGTACAGGTACTGACAGGGAGGGGGAGTGGGAGAGAGAGGAGGAGGCTGAAGGCATGGAACGAATGGGGTGGGGCTGGGAAGAGGAGGGGGTAGGAGGGGGAATGGATGTAATGGAAGCAAAAGTAGAATACATAGACACGGGATGGAGCCAGTCATAATTTTGACGAGCCTCTCAGTGTACGTGAGCCGATCTAAGGTTCTGTACTCTTGAATCCTTCTTTCTTTCACAAACACCAGTCATACAGGCGAGTATGTAGAATGCTGTCCATGACAATTTACACACACTGGTGGGGAAGCACAGGCACTCCCCTCATGGAGGGGGCACCCACAGTCACTGCAGAGGGGATCAGTGGTGCAGCGGGAAGACATGTGTCCAAACCGCAAGCATTTAAAGCATCTCATCAGTGGTGGAATATAAGGTTTAAATCACACTGATACACCATTACCTTGACCTTCTCAGGGAGGACATCCCCCTCGAAGGCCAGGATAAAGGCACCCGTAGCAGTGATGATGATGATGTTTGGTTTGTGGGGCGCTCAACAGCGTGGTTATCAGCGCCCGTACAATTACCCAATCATTGCTCAGTCCAATTTCGCCACTTTCCTGGATGATGATGAAATGATGAGGACAACACAAACACCCAGTCATCTCGAGGCAGGTGAAAATCCCTGACCCCGCCGGGAATCGAACCCGGGACCCCGTGCTCGGGAAGCGAGAACGCTACCACGAGACCACGAGCGGCGGACACCCGTAGCAGTGCGATCGTTTGGAGGGCCTCGCTGCACACGGTGGTTAAAACGAACCCCTCACCGCTCGAGGTTAGCACGGAGCTCCTAGTCAGTTTGGAGAAGAAGATCTCGGTGGAAAATAATGCCCTGTACCGAGTTCAAAGATTGGTGGGGCGTGACAGACACTGGGACATCACCGAGACAGTCACAAGCACGCAGGGCGTCAGATTGGGCAGCAGAAGATGTCTTTATGAGCAAAGCACCGGAGCACATTTTACTCATCGATTCCACTTTGCCATACTTATCTTCAATCGTCTCCACGAAAAACAAAGGCTTGGTCATGGCAAAACTTCCGCCATCTGTCCTGGTACAAACCAGGTACCGAGGGAAAGGTTTCAACCCAAGCCAGTTAGCTTGACCCTCCTCCCAGGGGGTGGCCAGGAAGGGGAAGGCCAAAGGATCAGAAGAAGGAATGTCACGTCTGCTACCACTCTTAGAAACAGCCACAGAATGGCCAGGATGGTGAAGCTTTTGTCACTTCATGTGCAAGGTGTCCGCCCTAGTACCACCCACTCCAATCAGGGGCTCTCCCTGTTGGCGCCACCAAGCCACAGCAAGGGCCGTCTGGCACGGTGGCCATTGCCGGGAGTTCTGGTGCCCCAAAGTTATGAGCATCGACTCCTGGGCGTACATGAGGCGTTAACAGCTCATGTACTAGCAGTGTGATCCCTGTGGTTTCAGGGGGCTCAGCCAAGTGGGTACTTAACAGTCCCACCACATGGACTGGCTACCATGCTGGTGACCTAGCAGGAGGGGGGCCAGGGTGCAAAGGGAAAGGGGAGGAAAGGGGATAGGAACCTGCACCATGGAAGCTAGGTACAGAGTTCATCCCCAAATGGCTCACACTGAACAGAAAATTTTGGGAATGGAGGTCAAACCCCAAGGGGACCAAAAACGCCGAAATGGAGATGGAAACAGCAAACTAAACAATAACACAGACCAAAACAAAGCCAGGAGGACAGCCAGGCCACTAAGAGGGGAAAAAAGGGGGCAGGGACAAAGGAGTAAGGATAGGGAGGGAGAGGAACAGGGATGGTATTGCAGCCTGGAAAGGAAAGGAGACTGCAATAGCTTGGGGCCCCGTGTGCGCCACACACGTACCCACAAAAGGACAGACAGCCCCCTGGGGGTTCACAATTTTCTGTTTGCCTTTGAAGAAGTCGAAAACATAAAAACAAGAAATGCAAAAGGTACATGACACCAGCCACAGAAATCCGTTTTGTGTGCATTGACACAATACACTGCAAACGAAGAGGAAACAGCAATATCACTTAACTTTAATACGGATCACGTGGAGACTACCCCCTCCCCTGTACAACTTGGACTGCTCTGCCTATGCGCCAATCTGGCAGCTAAGGAGCGCCAGAAAAATTTTTCCTGTTGGCATATGATGGCCTGTTGCTACAGCTGATATAGCTTACAGCCACACTTAACCAGCCAGAAGCAGAAGAAGGTACCACTCATACGGTACTCAACTGCGCATGCACATCAGCCAGCTGGGAACTGCTCAAACAAAACTAATGTAAACAGTTGTGATGCCACACTCATCAGGAGCAGTTTGTTGTTATAACGTATTGCATAATCTTCATCCTAAAGCCTTTGACATAATTTGCTGTTTCCAGATATTTGTGTGTGCACCGTGTTTTGTTGTTGTACATGGCACATTTCCTTTGCAACTTAAGTTTTATTTTGATTTTTCTCTCGTTTATGATTTACTGCTGCAGTATTATCCTGCAGTAGGGGGTACAGTAATATTCTTGGTCCACGAAATTTCGGGTGAACTGTCGGATGTTTGCAACTTCCTTCCACAATATTTCAGCGCACAGTCTTCTGGCCATCTTCAGATGATACTGGTGAAAACTACCTGAGCTCTGGTATTTAAGGCCCCTCTGGCGGCACATGCGTCGTGGATTCACTTAGTGTTGAGAGTGCACTACTCGCTGCATCGATATCAATTCAACTGCCTTCCCGCGGTTCCATCACAGAACTATGCTGGCTACGGAGGACACAAAGTTTTTTGATGACTGGATTCTGTGCCGAATTCAACTGGTAACCGCTGTAACAATTAATAAGAGACTCATTGTCAGACAGCTGTATTTCCATGGATTCATTAATAATAGAACTCCAAAAGTTAGACGTATGGGCCACAATTTTTCTCTCATTGTAATTCATGGCTTGACCTGTGGAAATACAGTGTTTGGTGATGGCAGACTTATAAGGCTGAAGAAGGCAAGGATGCCGCTGATGTTCTACAATGTGATCCTGCACAGTATGCATCGTTTGCCCTACATAAGATTTGCCGCACTCACATGGAATCCTGTAAACAACTGCCTTGCGCAGCTCTAGGTCGTATTTGACAGATCCCAACAGCAACGAAATTTTTGCAGGAGGGCAAAAGATTGCTTTCACTTTATATTTTCTTAGTATTCTGCCTCTTTGCGCTGAAATATTACCAATATATGGTAAATAGGCAGTCATTTCAAAGGCCTCTTCCTCCTCTTTGCTCTGTCATTTACAGTTCTGCAGTACTCTCTCCACTTGCTGGGACAAATACCCATTCTTCAGAAATACAGTCTGGAGGTGCTCCAGTTCCATTTGCAAACTATCGGTGTCAGAAATGAAGTGGGCTTGCTGAATCAATGTCTTCAAAAGACCCATCGTTTGTGCCGGATGGTGGCAACTAGCGGCTTACAAGTAAAAGTCTATGAGAGTGGGCTTTCTATATACCGAATGACCAAGTGTGCCATCACTCTTACGTCACACCAATATGTCTAAGAATGGCAGGCAACCCCCCTCCTCCAACTCAATAGTAAATTTTATGTTTTTGTGTATGGACGTTGTAGGGACTCTCACAGACGATCCAAACCATGATGACAAACTATAAAAGTATCGACAACATATTGCCAAAATATTGTTGGTTTAAAAGTGGCTGAGGTGAATGCTCGCTCCTCAAAATCTTCCATAAAAATATTGGCCACCAGGAGAGACAAAAGGACTCCCCATGGCGACACCGTCTGATTGCTCATGAAACTCTTTGTTAAATAAAAAATATAGAGGAGAGTGTGTGCTCTAACAGAGCTGTAAAGTCAGCTCCAAAACTATTGCCAATAAGGTGTAGTGAGTCCCCAAGAGGTACATTTGTAAAAAGTAAAACTACGTCAAAACTGACCAACAAAGTCATAACTTTGCAGCTACAATAACTTAAGTCTGCTGATAAAATCACTAGAATTCTTTATGTGATGTGGATACTTTCCTACCATTGGTTTGAGCAAAGACACCAAATACTTTGCTAAGTCGTAAGTGGCTGCTCCAGTATTACTCACAATTGGACATAGTGGCACATTATCCTTGTGGATCTTCGGCAATCCGTATAGCCTAGGTGGAACTAAACTACTTGGTTTTAGTTTCTTAATTACCTCCTTTGGTAAGGAACTGTGAGTCAGAAGTTCTGCTGTTTACCTCACCACTCGGGTAGTGGGATCCTTACCTATTTTGAGATCTGTTGAGTTGCTTAAGAAAACATTAATCTTATTAATGTAGTCCTCCTGTAGCATTAAAACAGTAGCATTACCTTTGTCCGATTTAAGTACCACAGTAATATTCTATGTTAGAGTGTCAGTTCTTACTGGTCTTAAAAAAAACTGAAAACTGAAACAATGAAAAATTCCCAGAATTCTTAAAAATTCCGGGGTTTTTCCCCAGTTGTACCAGGGAGTATACACCTGATACAGGAATTCCTTGTAGTAGTTTAGAGTTTTATTGTAAATTTTCTTAGTGGACTATTAATTTTTATAATCTTCACTTGTGGTTTTAAATTTTTCTGTCACCTTCCTGTGAACTATATAGTGACTCAATCCACAGTCACATAGTTTAGGCTCATACTGTCCCATCAAACCTGATGAATTAAATCAGAAAAAATGCAATGCAGATTGCAAAAATGTTGGTGAAACAAAAATATTTTATTTTGCAGAACTATAAAATCTTTTTACAATAAATAACAACACTTTACATATTTCTTATATGTTATGGCAACAATAATATCACAGTCTCATTCAGATTTAGTGTACTGAAGTTTTACTGCTCATTTTAAAAATGAATTCCTTAAAGGTACATAATCCTGCATATATTTTGTATACTGACCATAGCTGCAATTAGGTGATTACACAGCTCAGTTTGCAAGGAAACTACAGACACCATTAAAAGCAGTTCCCACAATTTATGGTTTACAATTATAAAAAGGTACGAATGATGACTCACTCTCACTCTCTCTCTCTCTCTCTCTCTCTCTCTCTCTCTCTCTCTCTCTCACACACACACACACACACACACACACACACACACACACACACGTATAGATGTAACATGGGTTATACAAAGACAGACAAATGTAGTAGCACCATGTGTAAAATAAACACCAGTGGTTACACGGGCTCTTTACACACGATATACAGTTTCAATAAAGCGATGAATATTCAATCATTTTTTTCATAACTCAGAAATGATCCACTATCTCAGTTAACTGATATTTTTAGCTGAAAATGCAACACATCTTGAAGATGGAAGAACTGAACCTAAATTACATCATCTACAAATTGTTCACAGCTAATTAAAATACAGCTTTTAAAATTTAAGTCCTCCTCTCATCAGAGGGCATTAAGGGAGGGGAAAAACCCTTAAAAGTGTGATCATAGCTATCACTGCCAAATCATTCATAATTTAGTTACTTAGTAACAAAAGTATATTTGTAGCATGGACTCCACTGTGAGAGGAGCGATGGACTCATAATACGAAATAAAATCTGGTGCTGAAAGTGAACCAGTACTACGCAGTTACTTAATTACAAGTGCAAATGTTGTCACTATGCTACATCCATCAATTAACAATAACAATGCTTTGAAAAAAAGTTTGATGATAATGCTTCTAATGGACCACAGAAACTGATGGCTGCATAAATGGTAATATTAAGGAAAATGTTATGAGTGCGCATCTAAAATTTAAAAAAAAATTCTCTTTCAATAGTGAGAACAATAAAAGCAGCTTCAAGCACACATTCATTTTTGCCTTCCCACCTACTGATAATATACTTAGAATATTTAGCTTTTTTATACTAATTATAGGCCATATATTAAGTTAAATACATTTTTACATTTAAAAATTATCTTGCTTCCATGAGGCATTGTCAGATCACTACCAAACATCATCACGTAAGTTTTATATGACCAAAGAAATAAGTAAATTAACACATTAATATGTACATTTTTCACTTTACCCCTAGATGAAAATGCATTATTCCCAAGAAATACTCCGAACAAATAACACCTTGCTTGTCAAGGTTGAGACACTACTACAAAAGCTATAAATTAGTTATGGATGTAATATAAAATACTTTGTTTGTAGCCCACAACAGTGATTGTGGCTGTAAAGTGATTTTTTTAACCATAGTGTGAAACACTAAGTTTTTCTCCCCAACATGAGCCACATTTTAAACACATTTTCAGCAGCTTATCAACGTAATAATATATCATTCATGTGATCTATGAGAACGCAACAGCTCCTTGATAGAAAATATTCATGCTCACAAGGAACAGCAGACCCTGCAAAGACCACAAAAGTGGAAGTAGTTTGTGTGTGAACTTTTAATTTCACGCAGAACCTACAAAAGCTTGAAATCTTTGTAACATCACAGGGGTAGGAGAAGTGGTACAGGGAAGAAATATGTTGATAATACAGAATCTGAGAGAACAATACAAGAATATTTCTAGGAGCATGCAGCTCTGCTAAGCACCTGCTACAATGCACTTGGGAAGTGCCGTTGTTACATACGCATCAACCCTTACTGAACAACAATTCTCACACAACAACATCGTGTGTCCTGCTGTTACCACTTGCAGGGCTGTGGACTTGGCCATCACCATTTATGGAATGTTCTCCTGAAACTGCTGGCACTGCAGTTGGTCCTGCAACACACAAGTAAGTATATGGAAGGTAAAAGTAATGCAAAGATAATTGCAAAGACAATGGAGAGAATTATAATGTGGGTATTGTACTTCAAAATACAATGATTAGTAAATAGGAAGAGTGTTAGGTTACTTAAGCACAATGAGACTCTGTACTAATTATTTTGAATCATTGTTTCATAAACTCAATACATTAAACTGAATAAGCAGTCACTTAGAAACCAAATTATGAATTAAGAAACAAATTACAATTTGACAAATGTTTGATTAGCAAATACTTGTCACATAATTTTTGAGTGGGTCTCATATGTTACCAAAAACAAAGTTTTTTTATCTTTTTACTGAAATATTTTTTGCTAAATGCTTTGGCTTTATCATTGTGTACATTATTTATTCTGAAATTCATGTTGATCTGAGTCAAGAAGAACGTTTTTGTTTGAACATTGTGCAAATTTTCCTTACCTGTTGTATTTCACACTGCAGAAGACATGTTACACTGTCATGACTTATTAAAATACTTGTTACAACAATACACTTTCCGTCAAAGAATTTCAGTTTTCTGAGATTTTTCATGTATGCCATATTACACTGAAGAACCAAAGAAACTGGTACACCTGCCTGCCTAATATCGTGTAGGACACCACGAGCACGTAGAATTGCCACAACACGACATGCCTGGGCTCAACTAATATCTGAAAGTAGTGCTGGAGGGAACTGACACCATGAATCCTGCAGGGCTGTCTGTAAATCTGTAAGAGTACAAGGGGATGGAGATCTCTTCTGAACAGCATGTTGCAAGGCATCCCAGATATGCTTCATAATGGTCATGTCTGGGGAGTTTGGTGGCCAACGAAAGTGCTTAAACTCACAAGAGTGTTCTTGGAGCCACTCTGTAGCAATTCTGAATGTTTGGAGTGTCGCATTTTCCTGCTGGAATTGCCCATGTCTGTTGGAATGCACAATTGGCATGAATGGATGCAGATCACCAGACAGGATGCTTACACACGTCACCTATCAGAGTCGTATCTAGATGTATGAGGGGTCCCATATCACTCCAACTGCACCCACCCCACAACATTACAGAGCCTGCACCAGCTTGAACAGTCCCCTGCTGACATGCAGCATCCATGGATTCATGAGGCTGCCTCCATACCCATACATGTCCATCCACTTGATACAATTTGAAATGAGACTCGTCCAATTAGGCAATTTATTTCCAGTCATCAACATTCCAATGTCAGGGTTGACGGGCCCAGGAGAGGCGTAATGATTTGTGTCGTCTAATCATCAAGGGTACATGAATGGGCCTTCGGCTCTGAAAGCCCATTTTGATGATGTTTTGTTGAACGGTTCACATGCTGATGCTTGTTGATGGCCAGCACTGAAACCTGCAGCAATTTGCGGAAGGCTTGCACTTCTGTCATGATGAACAATCTCTTCAGTCATTGTTGGTTCTGTTTTTGCACGATCTTTTTCTAGCCACAGTGATGTCAGAGATTTGATGTTTTACAGGATTCTTTATATCCACAGCACACTTGTGAAATGGTCGTATGGGAAAATCCCCACTTCATCACTACCTCAGAGATGCCGTGTGCCATCACTCCTGCACAGACTATAACACCACTTTCAAACTCATTTAAATCTCAATAACCTGACACTGTAGCAGCAGTAACCAATCTAACAACTGTGCCAGACACTTGTTGTCTTGTATAGGCTTTGCCAACCACAGCACTGTATTCTGCCTATTTACATATCTCTGTATTTGAATATGCATGCCTATACCAGTTTCTTTGGCGCTTCAGTGTATACATTGTGGAAGTTATCTTTTTAGCTGTACAGTGTAGAACCACCCACAAACCAGTAAAGCTCCTATATAGACAAGACGATACAATTGTGTATGTGTCAGAAATTTTGCAAGTATTTAACAAAATACTTTCTTATGTATACTGTAATAATAGCGTAATAAGTTACAAAATAGTAATGGGCTTTAAATGCCACACTATAATGTAATGGAGCAGAAAAATGGGATAATGTCTAAAGAATAGCAATAATAATAATACTAATAATAATATCTCAAGTCTCTCCAAGTTGTATTAACATTAATTTCAGAATAAATAGTGAATGTCTCAAGCTACAGCAGGAGGGCAATATTTAGAGGCAAAAGGAAACAGAAGTGTGTTTTGCGCATTGAAAAATGGAAACAATGAGTAGCCTACAATTACAACTACTGAGGATGATTATATTTAGCACACCTTCCATAACTGTTAGATGCCATGGTCTTATTGAAAATAACAAACTGGAATTTATAGTAAACAGATGAGGAAGTACCATATTGTCTCACGTCAAACAATATAATACCACAGGCACAGAATATTTATAGGAAATTCATAATGTAAATGACAAATGGACTGAAATACTCTTGCATCCAGCCAACGCAACGAACCATGATTTTGAAACCCACATAAGGCCACTATTCGTTAGATATAGAACTAGATCAAAACTGTGAAGGGAATTCAGACATACTGTTCGTCAGTACCTAGGATTTGAAAACAATGACTTTTTCAAAAGACCAGATCATTTCACCATGTCCCACAAACGGCCTATTTGTTCGAGAAAGATGAGGACAAGTTCATTATTTGTAATGCTCATTGATTTAACTAGCGTTTGAAGGAGGTTCAGGAACAAGAGCTGCAAGATCTAAGTATTAAACCTGGGTAAGATACCACAGTAGTAGTGAGGAAAACATGCAGTCACTGGGAAGAAAGAAAAATTTACAATGGGTACGTCTGAGAAAGATTATCTTTAACAAAAGAAATCAACCAGAGTCAAAGATTAGATGGAATTTAAACCATCATACTGGAACAGAATAATCATTTATGGACACTGTGCTTAGCTGACATACAGGAGGTATTATTTCAAACAGACTGCAACTGCAGATTTCAATCTATTTTAGTTCAATAACTGATTACTCATTCTTAGGTTTAATGTGGTTCCTGCACAACAGCATTAACACACACATTCTTGCCATTCTTCTGCTTTACATCCCACAAAAGTTAATAAAGTATTCTGTCAGATATATATCTGTTAAGTTATTGAATTAAGTAGTTATTTTGAATTAAAGTGAGGCTTGTCAACTAATTCGTGTAATTTTCTTATGATTGCAATCATGGAGTACATGTGGCCAGCCACTTTACTTTCACAATGGACATTAGTGCCATAAAAAAGTTCTTGTTCTCAACTTTGCTTGGGAATGATGCATATAGAATGTTTTGTTAAGGGTTATGATCTTCAATGTTCTATTTAATCTCCTTAAGATCACATTATTTTGCCACTAGAAATCTCAGCAGACAGCTAAACAGTAAATGTATTTCACACAACATATACAGATCCTACACTGGTAATTGCAACC
The DNA here is from genome assembly GCF_023864275.1 of Schistocerca cancellata. Lineage (NCBI taxonomy): Eukaryota > Metazoa > Arthropoda > Insecta > Orthoptera > Acrididae > Schistocerca > Schistocerca cancellata. The sequence continues at coordinate 692,143,580 of NC_064627.1, read as the reverse complement.
TTCCATGCTCTTTTTCTGACATTACAAAAATCTTATCAACAGATATATGAAGATAAATAATCCTTACAGGGCTTGCTATATACATCCTTACACTGTTTCTATCAGTCCTGTTGACTGCTGCAGCATTCAGATTGGTCATGTGTCCAGTAAAGTCCATGAACAACACGCCATGCATATCCCAGAACAGTCACAAGCACTTTCCTAATGAACTGAGTCAATATTTTTTTTTCCCATATTGGGGAACAAACATGTTTCCATTCCATAGAGACCTACTTGGTTTCAGGCATATAGTGGTACACCCAAGACTCATCACAAGTGACGATTCCTTTCAGAAATCGTGCCCTTCTGGCATAACTTGTTAAGTAGTGAAACAAGCTTGTCATTTACTGGACCTTGTTGTCTGTCAGGTTCTTAGGCACCCAGTGAGTACTAGCTTTACGAAATTTCAATGTGTCATGAACAATATCATACATCATACCACAGGAAATGGTGAACTGCTGCAATAAGGTTCGCAGTTCCACATGCCGTTCATTCAAAATTGCTGCCTCAATCTCTCAGAAATTCTGTGGGGTTGCAACTGTTACTGGTTGCCTGGAGTGTGGCAAATCACTAAGGTTCACATGGTCCTCTTAGAAGAATACACGCCACCTGGAGACATTGCTAGAGTCCACAGAGTCATCCCCATACACACCACAGGTCCCTGTGAATTTTACTCAGTTTGTGCCCTGTGGTCCACAAATATTGGACTTTAAACTACACTGCTCTTCACAAGCTGACGACAGTAACATTGTGCCATGTTTCTTTCATAATTTATGCTTCTATCACTACAGCTGCACATGAAAACAAAATACCCTCTGTACTGCAAACTTCAAACTACATTGTTGTGAAATTTCAACATTCCAGTTGCAATACCAGGGGAGAAAAAAATTACTGTATGTTACCCACAGAAACTTTATGTGGTTTTCTTTTAATAATCATTGCCTCTAAATATCTAGTGAAATGTAGAAATAGTATGAAAATACTTTCCTTACCTCTATTATCACTACCTATTTTTAAGTAACTAAACTACAAACAAAGCATAAATCACTGTGAATGAACGTGCGTGTATGCGCGTGCACTGTGTGTGTGTGAGTGCACTAGTGTAAAATTTTCGCACATGCATCGCTAGTTCTGTGTCTGCCGCCAAAAACACTGGGTTTATTTGCGTGAAGTGCAGATCATTTATCCCTTGTGTTTGCTACCTTTTGTATGTTAATTATTAATTTTTTATCTTTCTTTCTCTAGTGTGTGTTCCTTTCATGCATGTTTAGTAACGCTAGCAACAAGTAGCTCACTGGCCTCGACTATACTATTACACATAACTAGAATCATGAGCTCCGTATTTTCGTGCCGCACACAAAAATAAAGTTCCATCGTTTAGTTTAACATACTCTGATGTATGCATCATTTCTGTAGTTGGCATGGCTGAGTCACAGGACCTAATTAATTTACACTGTGGCTTAAGTGGTGACCCCGACGTGATCTGCTCTGCCTCCACGTGCATAACACCAATAAAGAATGGATGAGAATCAAGCGGCTGCTAACTCGGCAGTATCTAGACTAGCCGAGAGGCTACCACCATTCTAGCCACAAAACCCGGTGCTGTGGTTTGCTCAGGTAGAAGCAAATTTTTTTTATTCAGACGTTACCACAGACGCATCTAAATTTGCATTGGTGGTGAGCCAATTGGAGTAGCAATATGCGGCAGATGTGCAAGATATTGTCATTGCATCACATGTAGGGAATTCATACGAACACTTGAAGACGGAACTGATCCACAACATATCTGCAACACAAGAAGAGCGTATCTGTCAGGTACTAACTGAAGAAGATATTGGAGACTGAAGACAGTCACAGTATCTGCTGCATCTGAGAAGCAAAATTAACACTGGTACTGTACCCGATCATCTGCTGCGTACAATCTCTAGCAGTTGCTTACCCGTATCTATCACGGTGATTACCGCTAAGCAGTCACAGATGTCATTAAATGCCGTGGCAGAATTGGCCGACAAGGTGTTGGATGTCATGTCACCCGTATCTATTATGGTATCAGCTGCGCAGTGCGCGAGTACAGATATATTGAATACAGCCATTATTATGCCGTTTGGCTTATTTGAAAGTAAATTTATGACTTTTGGTCTCCGGAATGCAGCGCAAACATGGCAAAGGTTCATCAATTCAGTGTTGCAAGGCCTGTCATTCTGTTTTACTTACCTGTACAATGTTTTGGTCTTCTCAACCTCACCAGAAGAACATTGCCAGCATCTCACCGAGGTTTTTGAACGACTAATTGAGTACGCAATTGTGCTGAGAGTGGCAAAGCATATCTTCAGACACTCGCAATTTCCTAGGCCACCGCATTACTCCTTCAGGCTCATTACCATTGCCGGACAAAATAGAGGCTATCCGCCAGTTGCCCCAGATGGCCACATGCAAGGAATTAAGATGCTACCTACGCATGCCGAACTATTATCGGCAGCATCTGCCACATGCAGCTGAAGTTCAAGAGCAGCTGGGCCTGAACGCTAAAGGCAATTTGACAATTACCTGGATGGATGACATGATAGTGGCATTTGAGAAAACAAAACAAGCAACAGTGCACGCGGCATCGTTGGCGCATCCCGAGCTGAGTGCACCGTTGGCTGTGGTTGTAGATGCAAGCCAGACAGCAATAGGCGGCGTGCTTCAACAACACATTGATGAGGCCTGGCAGCTGCTAGCTTTCTTCTCTAAAAAACTGACCACCTCGCAAAAGAAATGGACTGCATATGATCGCAAACTGCTGGCAATGTATGAGGCTTTCAAACACTTTTGTCCTCATGTTGAGGCTCACACCTTCACAAAATTTACAGACCACAAGCAGTTGACATTCGCCTTCCGGCAAAATAATATGAACTGGTCACCTAGGCAACACAATCAACTGCTATAAGTCACCCAAATCATCACGGACGTTCAACACATTTCTGGGATTGACAACATTGTCGCGGACTGTCTCACTTGCGTCGGCAGCATCTTTACACTGAACTACACGGCACTCGCAAAAGCACAGACGTCAGACCAAGAGCTGCAAGACCTGTTACAAGATGCTCGGACTTCATTGCAACTACAGCTCTTAGACAGTTCTGGTGTTAGTGTGCAACTGCATTGCGATGTGTCCACAGCCAAGACATGTCCATACCTGCCTCCAAACTTCCAACAGCAAGCATTCAAATCCCTACACAGCTGGAGCCCCCCGCGTACAAGATCTATGCTCCGTCTGGTTCTAGATTGCTTTGTGTGGTCAGGAGGATTGTAGGGAGTGGACGAAGTGTTGTCTCCAGTGGCAACCCAGTAATGTCAGCAGAAACGTACATGCGCCAGTAGGTAATTTACCTGACATCACAGTGCAATTCACACATGTTCACATTAACGTCATTGGATGCTGCCACTTTCAAATGGCCAACACTACCTGCTCACCATCACTGACAGATTCACTCGTTGGCTGGAAGCAGTACCAACAGACAATATCTCAGTCAAAACCTTGGCACATGCTTTTATGTCACATTGGATATCGCGGTTTGGCTGCCCGCTCCAAATCACTGCCAACAGAAACAGACAATTTGAGTTCAAATTGTTTGCAAAACTATCGGCACTTTGCAGCATGAACCATCTTCTGACAACCAGCTACCACCCGGCAAGCAATGGAATGGTGGAACGATGGCATCGCACCCTAAAAGCAGCCCTGATATTCCATGCAACTGGGTCGACTGAGGCTTTCACAATCATCCTACTTGGACTCCGAAACACATACAGACCCGACCTGAGTGGTTTCTTGGCTTAGCTAGTATACACGGAAATTCTGAGACTACCCTATGATTTCATAGAAGCAGTTCCAAGACAAGAAGTGGATCCTTCTATGCTCGTTGGACATCTCAGAGAGCACATTCCGAAGATATGCCTCCCACATTCTCATATACAAATTACATTGCATCCTTTATTTTCCAACACTGAATGAAATTAACTGCATTTGCAATCCAGAGAGAAGATGAGTGCAACTGAAGGAAATTTGTAATAATCAGCTTATCTCTTTCCTTGTATTCACATTGCTTACAAGTTGCATATGTTACACAGTAGTAAATATATCAACAAAAATAATCAATTTTTGAAAATATACTGCATTAGATGGATAAAAAATTGACTCACCAAGTGGCGACAGGAGCACACTCATATAAGCGGTATTGTGAATGAAAGCTTCTGGAGCCAGGGGCTGCTTCTTCTAGCAGAAATGAAAAGGGCTGGTGAGGTTTAGGAAAAGGGCTAGCGTTTGGAAAACTCACCCTGAAGCCTGGGTCAGGGAAGACTTACCAGATACCATGAGAAGGAAAGACCAGTTCTTTTCTGTCACCTCTTCCTCCCTTTCAATCCTTCTGCCAGACGAAGTAGCCACTGGCTCCGAGTGCTCACATTTGTAATACCTTTTATATGTATGTTGTTCTGCTATCACTTGGCAAGTAGATTTTTTTATCTATCCAGTACATTACAGAAGTAAATACGATTTTTAAAAAATATGGATTCATTGTTAGTTGTTGTATATGTTTTACAGCTTGCCTAGGAAAAAGAATAAATCCTTAATATACACGCGGTGTTTTGAATATGATTGGTGTAACAGAGGCAAAATACCCGTACTGTATAGTAGAATGAGAGAGATACTGATTGTTGGTTTGTTTGTTTGGTTTGGTTTGTGGGGCGCTCAACTGCATGGTTATCAGCACCCGTACAAAGTCTCAATCTTTACACAGTCCAATATCACCACATTCATGAATTGATGAGGACAACACAAACACCCAGTTCCTGGACACAGAAAATTCCCAACCCAGCCAGGAGTCGAAACTGGGACCCCGTGATCCACAGGCAGCAACGCTAGCCACTAGACCACGAGCTGCAGATGAGATACTGATTGTTCACGCCAAAACAATTTCATCATGCTGCCTCAATCTTTGTGGCAATACAGACTGTATCATTACTGGAATAGGAATAACAGTTTACAAATACTGCTCACTCTGCCCTTTTTAGTTACAAGAATTACATGTGGAAGAAATAGATTTCTGCTGTTGCTGTCCCCTAACTAGTTGATGCAAACCTCTGCTAGTTAATGGGATGGGACATATTCATCCCACTATTATTTAGTATAGATGGCATGTGGCTTCTCAATTAAGTTATAGGGCTTCATCTAGTCAGTGCAGGCAGTCACATGTTACTCAACAATGTTTTCATTACTGGCCATTAAAATTTCAGCACTACAAACAGCAGCTAACAAAAAATTTACTTATCGTGAGTGTACAGTAAGTAGGAAGAACACGTGATTAAATTTGTTGGTGATTTGGGTTGCACAGTGTGTAAAATTTGGTATGCAGGTCTAACCTGGCTGAACATAAAGTTGAACTGAGTTTGCTCAGCAAGATACGGGTACATCATTACATGCTGCTTCAACTCTATGCCAGCATTCAAAATTCTTAGGGGCTAGTGCATTGTGGCCTGGAAAACATGCTGGCCAGTGCAACAGCTGAACACTGTATTGAGGTAAGTGATGACAGCATGGGCAACATATGATCTTGCATTGTCTTGTTGAAAAATAACGTCATGGAAACCTCGAAGATAGTTCACAGCCAACAGCCTTAACATGTCAGAAATGTAATGCTTGCTGTTTGAGTTACTAGCTATGCAAACCAGAGGTGACTGTGTCGTGTACCAAATGGCGTACTGTACCATCACAACAGGCACTGGGCCATATGACAGCGACAAATGCAATGTGACAATATTCTTTCTCCTCACAGCCCCTACACAAGGATACAGTTGCCGTGATGTTGTATGCATAACTGAGAGTTGCCTGCAAAGGTTACCTGGTGCCACTCCTGTGTTATTGTTGGGTGCACCTCTCTCTGCTGTCATGTCAAGGGAAGTTGCACGAACGCACACAGTGCTGACAGTCCGTGGTGCTCCGTATATCATCACACTGTCCCTGTGAATTCTTTTCTTGTAGTAAACAAGCCCACTGCCTGAATTGAGGTACACGATGTTGCAGTACAATATTGTACAGCCGAGTGAACAATTTGTCTGTCCTCAGATGCTACTCATTGGGGCCACTGAGATCCTGCATGATATTGAATATGATCCTCCTGCACCCATCAATTTCATATTTGAATGACAGTGATGGAATCTCAGCCAACACGAACTCCAATATCATGGAACGATACACCTTGGTCTCTACAGGACACTGTCCTGCTGCTCTTGAATTCGGACATGCTGGTAGGCATTTCTCCTTATTACACAAGAACTTGTCACATATAACCAATATTCAAATGCACTGCTTGAATGAAAAAGTCAGTGTGCTATCTTTCCTTATATAAAGAATGTATACGAGTTTGCTCCTAACTTCTTTTGTTTGGTTATGCTCAACTGCCAATCATTTGCATTTACTACCCTTCATGCCTATTTGACATTTGTCACATTCTCTCTCTGTGGTGTTTCAATTTTAATTGCCAGCAATGAATGATGAAACTGTGTCTGTGTAAACTTATTTCAACTGAGCTTCTGCTCTCGTTGGACTGTAAGTGTCTTGGATTCTCTACAGTCTACAAACTAGTACTTCGGAAATGGGATCAAATGAAAAAATCCATCTTTCAGGTAAACATCATTCTGATGTGCGAAGTTAAAATTATGAGTCTGATGAGCACCTCAACTTTTGACACCAGCTTTTCAGGGATAGTGCACGTCCAATTGCAGTGCCCATGCCAGCCTTACTGACTTCCTCAAAATTTCAATTAGCCACAGACTTCTCCCCATTATTTATTAACATTATGGAGATTCTCTGAGTAATCTATCTAGCAGAATGGCTTCAGCAAGGAATTTGGCTTCTCCACACCCTTGAAATTGTTAAATGGTATGTTTCTTCTTCTTTTTCTTAGTATACACTGTATTTATTACTTGTTTCAAGTTAAAACTATATGGAGAGAAGCCAATTTTAGTTGGTCCACGAGGTGTGTTTATGTAATTGGCAGACCAATGTCACTGAAAGGCAGGTGTCAGGGTTTGTGTCCCCAACATACAGTTTTCTTTTGTCACATATAATTAATATAGAGTGAACTCACCAGAGGAGTATCATCTCAAATGCAGTTCTCTTCAAGTCTTGTGGTTTCAAAAGAGGTTGGTGTCAATATGTGATACAATGCATGAAATTGTTTCAGGATTGTCAATTCAAGTAGATAACACAAGGTCTGTTCACAAAATTCTGTAACTTTGTCCACAAAATTTTTTCTGCACTTATCTTTTACTAATTGTGCATGCTCTCCTCTGAAATACTCTCCTCCACAATTGATACACCACTCCCAACACCATTTCCACTTCCAGAAGCAGTCTTGGTATGCCTCTTGCTGGATAGTGTGAAGCACTGTCTGCAAATTTTCTTTTATCTTGTCTATTGTTGCAAATCTTCATCCTTTCAATGGGGTTTTCAACTTTGGAAATGAAAAAAAGTCCACAGGGGCCAGGTCTGGAGACTATGGAGGATGAGGCAGCAACGTGATTTCGTTTTTTCGTGCAATAGTCATGTTCCAACAGGAATGAATGTGTGGGTGTGTTGTCGTGATGTAAGAGCCATGAATTGTCTCACCACATTTCAGGCTGTTTCCTTCTCAAATTTTCTTGCAGACATCAAAACAAGTCCTGATAGTACCATCAGTTAACAGCTTATCCCTGTGGCATGAATTCATGATGAACAAATCCTTCAAAGTCAAAGACAACTGTCAGCATGGCTTTGACATTTGACCTGACCTGAAGAGCTTTTTCTGGTCTTTGAGAACCTTTCCAGACCCATTGTGAAGGTTGAACATTGGTCTCACCACCATAACCACAGACCCACGTCTCATCACCACTTATGATTCTCTTAAGGAACATCTCATTCTCATTTGCCATGATGCAAAAGCTCTTCAGAGACTTTCTGGTCTTGACTCATGAGCCGTGAGACAAACTTTGTAGCAACATGATGCATTCCAAGATGCTGTGTCAGGATTTTGTGACATGATCTGACTGAAATGTTACATTCTTCTGCAATCTCTCAGTCAGTCAGTCTTCAATTGGCATGCACAATTCTGTTTAAGTTTCTGACACGAGTACCGTTGGTAGACATTGAAGAGCATCCTGAACAGAGGTCATCTTTAACTTCCATCTCACCATTTTTAAACCATGTGAACTATTCGTAACACCGAGTACGGCTTAAGCACTCGTCACCGTAGGCTTTCTGCATCATTTGGTGTGTCTCTGTACAGGTTTTCTCGAATTTCATGCAAAATTTAAAGCAGACGCATTGCTCCTGTAACTCTGCCATCTCGAAATTTGCAAACTGTGAGGCACAATGTTCTCAATACAGCACTGAAGAATAACTAACAGGCATACAACAATGAAACTTCTGACAGTTACACATTAGAATATGGTTTATTGGTAGAACACTGGGGACGTGCAATCAATCTACAAAAGGGATTGCTTACAGATCACTCGTGCAACCCATCCTAGAATACTGCTCAAGTGTGTGGGACCCATATCAGAAAGGACTAATAGGCAATATTGAACATATACAGAGAAGGGCAGCATGAATGGTCACAGGTTAATCCATGGAGTGTCACAGAGATACTGAAGGAACTGAAATGGCAGTCTACTGAAGACAGATGTAAATTACCCAGAGAAAGTCTATTAAGAATGTTTCAAGAACCGACTTTAAATGATTACTCTAGGGCTACACTGCAAACCCCAATGTATTGCTCACACAGGGATAGTGAGGATAAGATTAGAATAATTACTGCATGCACAGAGGCATTCAGACAATCATTCTTCCCACACTTCATATGTGAATAGAAAAGGAAGAAACCCTAATACCAACAATGGGACATACCCTCCGCCATGCAGTTCACAGTGGTTTGCAGGTTAGGTTAGTGGTGTTTAACGTCCCGTCGACAACGAGGTCATTAGAGACGGAGCGCAAGCTCGGGTTAGGGAAGGATGGGGAAGGAAATCGGCCGTGCCCTTTCAAAGGAACCATCCCGGCATTTGCCTGAAACGATTTAGGGAAATCACGGAAAACCTAAATCAGAATGGCCGGAGACGGGATTGAACCGTCGTCCTCCCGAGTGGTTTGCAGAGTGTAGATGTAGATGTAGATTAAACACAGGCGTGCGCAGGGATGCCAACTGCAATTTGCTCCAACACACCATTGGCACAAAATTATGAATGTTCCGGAATTTTTTGAACAGACCTTCTACAGGGAAATGAAATGTGTAGACCAGTTTAGACCGTACTGTGAAATGAGATGATAAAATCCTTTATGACACCAAAAGGAAAATTTACTTGAGAAATTGTAAAATTACAATGCGACAGAATGTCTGGCTAATACATACCTTCAAGATGAACTGGCAATGTAATGACAGAAAAAAGTGGAAAGGATAGGAAGGTTGCTCAGCCCATAGGTTAAGAGTGACCTACCTGTTATCAAGCTCCCTGATAACAGAGATGGAGTCATTGTTGGTCCATAATTTCCTGCTGTACCTATGCAATTCAGTAACTGCACCTTTTGCTGATCTCCCAAAATGAGGTGCATTAGTAATTTCCAAGCCGTTCCCACCAAAGAACTTTCACTTTTGTAGCCATTGCTACAATCCAACCAAGACAACCACATCATTTCCCTCTCAGTCTCATTCATGTAATACTTTGGAAGGCTAAAAATGTTAATAATACAGGTAAATCCATCATGTGCTTCTGCACCAAATATAATTACTTATAGAAAACATTTGTCAGCCCAACTTCAGTCTCAGTAAGAGCTCTGTGTAAGAAACTAAACAATATTAAAATTTAGTTAAAATAATGGAAAGTTCAAGATGGAATAACAAGAATATTATGAAAAGGACAGATTGCTACTCATCATGTTGAGGAGGCATTGAGTTGCAGACGACCACAACAAAATGACTGCTACATACTTTCGATTTTGGCCAAAGGGAGAGGGAGTAGTAGGATGGGGTGGGGAAGGTGCACTGCTGCTTGTGAGAGCATGAAGACACATGGCGGGGCAGGATACCGCTGCTCCGTACGATTGGGAGGTTTGGAAGTGGGATTGGGGAGAGAAGAGAACTAGAAAAGCAGAGATGTAAAGAAGGGAAAAGAAGTGGGAATGTTGGTGGAATAGGAGCCTGTATTGTGTTGGAGTGAGAGCAGGGAAGGGGACAGGTAAGTGGAGGACATGGACTACCAAAGGTTGAGGCCAGGGGCATTAGGGGAACACAAGATATATGGTAGGGAAAATTCCTGTCTGTGCATTCCAGATGGGCTTGTGTTGGTGGGAAGAGTCCAGATGGCATAGCCTGTGAAGCAGTCACTGAAGTGAACCACATTGTGCTGGGCAGCCTATTCAGAGACTGGGTGGTCTATCTATCTCTTGTCGGTGGTCATTCCTGTGGACACACAGCTCGCTAGTCCTCATGTCCATGTAGAAAGCAGCACAATGGTTGCAGCTCACTTTGTAGATTACATGACTGCTTTCATGGATAATCCTGCCTTTGACAGGCAAGGAGATGCCTCTCACCAGACTGGGTTTGGTGGTGGTGGTGGTGGTGGGACCAGTCTTCTACCTGCGTCTATTGCACGGATATAAGTTGTGAGCCAAAGGGTTGGGGGCAGGTATGGATAACGATACCACACAGTATCAGTAGGTGAAAGAATACTACTGTGCAGATGGGAAACGTACTGGGTAGGGCATTCCTCATTTTAGGGCACAACAAAAGGGAGTCAAAACCTTGGCAGAGAAGTGAATCAGTTGTTCCAGCCGTGGGTGGTACTGAAGTCACAAGGGAAGTGCTCCTTTGTGGCCAGATGGTAGATAAGCTGTAGGTGGTGGGTGACTGGAGGGACAAGACATGAGATATCTGTTTCTTACACGTTTGGATAAGTAATTTCTGTCTGTGAAGGCCTCAGTGAGATCTTGGCATATTTACAGAGAGTCTACTTGTCACAACAGATGTGACAACCACGAATGGCAAAGCTGTACAGAAGGAACTTCTTAGTATGGAATGAGTGGCAGTTGTCAAATTGGAGGCATTGTTGGTGGTTGGTAGGTTTGATATACATGGAGGTATTGATGTAGCCATCCATGAGATAGAGCTGAACATTAAGGTTGCTTGTCAGGTTGAGAAGGACCAGGTGAAGTGGGTGGGGAACAAGGTGTTGAGGTTCTGGAGGAATGTGGATATGGTGTCCTCACCCTTGAACACAGCCATGGAGAAATTATCAATGAATTTGAACCAGGTGAGGGGTTTGGGATTCTGGATGGTTAGGAAGGATTCCTCTTGATGGTCTATGAACAGGTAGGCAAAGGATGATGCCATGTGAGTGCCCATTGCTATACCATGGATTTGTTTGAAAGTGATGCCTTCTTCAAAGGAAGTAATTGTGGGTGAAGGTATAGTTTGTCATGGTGAACACGAACAAGATTGTAGGTTTGGACTCAGCTGTCCAAATCTCCAACTCCACCTAGCAGCACCACACTGTTCCCTCCATCTCTCCATGCATGCTCCCACAAGCAGTACTACACCATCCCCCACCTCATCTTGCTATGCCCCCTCCTCCCCCTCCCCTCACTATCAAGCTGCTGCTCGCATCAGCTGCAATTAGTTCAGACACAGCAGCCAGAGCCAGTGGTCATTGGTGTGTGAGTCGTGCTTTTTTCAGTGTGTGTGTGTGTGTGTGTGTGTGTGTGTGTGTGTTTTTTTACTTTAGAAGAAGGTCTTTCAGCTCAAAGCTAAAATGTATAGCAGTCATTTCACTGTGCCAGCCTGCGACTCAACATCTCCTCTATATGGTGAGTAGCCATCTATCCTGTACATAATATTTTTAAAATTTAGTCAACCCTTCACAGTAATGGCAAAATTACTGTTTTAAAGAAAAATATAAACTATTTATATACAGGTGAGCTATACAAGCCAGACTTAGGCCCTTGCAGGGTTATAGTTTCACACTGATAGCAACTAGATCATTATGGATGAAACACTATAGTTTTTTTTTTTTTTTTAGAAAAGCCTGATAGTGATAGGGAAAGAAATCAGCTTGAGATATCTGAAGTTACTTAAATGGGCAGCAAAGTGTTTGGCCCCAAAGATTTTGGTCCCACACACCTTGAGGATAAGGGTGCAATGTTCTAAAAATTACACCACACTGTTAGTACAGAAAGTTCTGCAAAGATTTCCAACATGTATTTCTCAATACTGAAAACACATTGTTGTACAGTACAGATAGTATCATTGTTTATAGCAGCTGTTGCAAAACTGCATATTTTGCACACATAGCAAAGGAGGAAATGGGTCGCTGAATAAACCGATATCTAATAAACTGTCTTTCTGGAATTAAATGGCCAGACTTACAGTCTATTTCAATTTCTGAAACATGATAGTCATACAGAGAGACTGCCACTTTAGGGCTGGTGATCATACCACTCCAAGCAAAATAGTGCACAGCATAGGTGTCTACAAGAGGATGATATCTGCCCCCTCCTGTAATCTGGGACACAGGATTTTTATTCTTTACAGAAGTCTCAAACATTTCTAGATATGATTATCTTTGATTTTGCTACTTCTTAGACCTAGCACTGCTGAGTGTGATGGGAAATATCGTGTCATTAGCAAAGATTGTGTAGCTTGGGTTTGTATGGTTGTTTGGCTGGTCAAGGAGATTATTACCTATTCTGTTTTACTGTTGCAGAGTAGTTGTAGTAGACAGTGAAAAGGAAGTTTTGCATTACTGTATGGTTCATCTGTACATCAAAATGTGTCAACTGAAAGGAGAAAATATCACTCTCTGCGCTAGAAGAGAGGGAAATATGAGAATTTTCAAGTCCCACACACTATTAATTGGGACCACCTCAAACTCCATAGAGTGTGATACGAGTGTGATACGGCTCAAGATTCAGTTACAGAATTATGGTTGCAATAGATCAGTTTTCATGGTCGTACAATGGTGTGTCAAAATAGAAATACGTGGACCACCTTGGTTTAGTCCTAGGCTGTTAGAAATTGGTTGTACTAGTCAGTTTGAGATTGTTATTGCAAGTTTCCCACATTTATCTCTTCAAATTTTGGCCTAGGTTACACTTCACCCAATGAATCCAAAAAATGTAACCTCAAAAACCGATTTTATTGAATTTGGATTTTTCCAGACAAGTTTGGGGAAAAAAAAAGAAAAAAAAAACCAGAATACATGAAAATAACTCCATATACCTATTAACACGATGTGATGTGAATTTTAGTAAGCAAGCAAAATTTTATAGATAATATAAAGTTGAAATTTCCTGGCAGATTAAGACTGTGTGCTGTACCAACACTTGAACTCGGGACCTTTCCCTTTCGCGGGCAAGTGCTTTACCATTGAGCTACCCAAGCATGACTCGCGACCCATCCTCACAGCTTTAAATTCAGCCAGTATCTTGTCTCCTACCTTCCAAAATTCACAGAAGCTCTCCTGCGAACCTTGCAGAACTAGCACTCTTGGAAGGAAGGGTATTGCAGAGACATGGCTAGCAACAGCATGGGGGATGCCTCTAGAATGAAATTTTCCCTCTGCAGTGGAGTGTGCGCTGATATGAAACTTCCTTGCAGATTAAAACTGTGTGCTGGACCAAGACTCAAACTCGAGACCTTTGCCTTTTGCGGGCTAGTGCTCATATATTATATTAAAAGCATTATTACATGTCCCTGCAGACTTCAGGGACAATCACCGAGATGGTTTGCTTGGGTGCATTGAACTTGTAACCAAATCCAAGAAATGCAGTGTTATGGTCATTCCTTGTCAGAATATTTTGCATTTTTATAAATAGTGTCTTATTTCATTATCAATCATTCAACCAAACTGACCAAGTATTCGAAGTCTTCCGATAACAAGCAATAAAAATATTCAAACTTCCGTTCTGCATTAAACAATTCATCACTGTATGTGAAAGGTACAAATTCTATTTGCCAATCACTGAAATCTGTTGACTCACATGAACATGTGACAAACTAGCTTTAGGTGTGTGTCATTTCTCGTACGTGAAGGAACAGAAGAACACAAATCACTAACTGAGATTTTGCTGGAACAGCAGCCTCTTGTAACCATATCAGAATACACTTGTCAGCAACCATTCATTCATAGTATTAAATGTTCTTTCCAGAAGAAATGGCTAAAACATGACTACTCAAAATATTGAAAGAAATACGACTGCCAATCTCTACTTAACTCCCCACCCCCCCTACAAAAAAAAAAATCAGTTAAAATACTGAAAGGAATACTACCCCCAATATTAATTTTGAAGGGGGGGGGGGGGGGGGGGGGGAAAAAAAGGAAAGTAAATGAGTCATTAACCCAAACACTGATTTAAAGGCCACAATGTTTCACTATACAAGAGGTGATGATAAATATTGTGACTTTTTATTCCTCAGAGCTGATGAACTCACCCAGCTCATAGTGCAGAAGCTAACAGGTCGACACTGAACTCCCCAAATAATGCACAACTCAGCATGGTTCATATATGAGGTTTTGCAAGGCATGACAGTCAGATCACTGAAGTACAGCAGACAGCTACATAAAAACGAATTATGATAAACATTTTATGATAATGTATTATGTTTTTGGAGAACAAATATCTCCTTTGTAAGAATCAACTTGGATTCCAAAAATATAGCTCTAGTAAAACTCTAACACGATTCTTTTGAGAGAGCAAGGGGGCTGTAGATAACTGTAGTGATTCGAGAATTTCTGTGTAAATTCTAGAACCACTCAGCCTTCTACTGTCTCGAACACACGATATTCTTGATATGATTGTGGGATGGTAAAGTCCTACCTACTGTGCATCACATTTGTGGCTGGCTCTGAGCACTATGCGACTTAACTTCTGAGGTCATCAGTCCCCTAGAACTTAGAACTAATTAAACCTAACTAACCTAAGGACATCACTCACATCCATGCCCGAGGCAGGATTCGAACCTGCATCACATTTGTGTGTGCAGGTTTAAAATCAGTCGCAGGAAGAAAGTAGCTGCGGCGGTCGAACAGCACCAACAAGTACTTGTTGGGCAATCCATAGATGTGTTAATGAGTGTACGGAAGAACTATGGAGTCTATATGCAGCTTTGAGCTTATTGCGTCACTGACTATTGTTATGTGAAACAAGAACAGTAAAAAAAAAAAAAAAAAAAAAAAAAAAAAAAAAAAAAAAAAAAAAAAAAAAAAAAAAAAAAAAGGTACCCTTAAAGACTCTTGACTCAGCCTTGGTACAGGCAAGACGTATTTTCTGATTCATTTTAAGAAAGATATGGTGTCTAAGCAGACTTTCTTTCGAATGTAAATCAATTTGTTTCTAACATACAACTGTACAAGAAACTTACTGAAGTTACACATATGTTGAAAGTGAGAATTTTTATTGTGCTTGAAAGTCAAATACATAATTGACTGACAAAACGTAAAGTTTGTATGGCTACTTATTTCAATAGTAGAAAGAGGCTTGAAAGTTCCTGTACCTAGAGTTTTTCGACGGAGAAGAAGTCAAGACAGTTTCCAGCAGCCGGCTATCCAGTAAAGAAGACAGGCTGCAAACCCCAAGACATCTCATAAAGAAGTGGAATCTGGTTTGGGGAAATAAATCAGTATAACCCAGACCCACACTCACACTTTAAGTCATCAGAATGTTAGATAACAGCTTGATGCTGTGTTCCTCACCTTCCAAAAGGTATTCAGTCTAGTTCCACATAATAATTCAGGGAATGAAATATCATACTTGAGTAACCCAAGGGAGTCTCATAGGGCCATACTGTTCATGATATACATAAATAATCTGGTGGATATTGCAGAAACTCTGTGAGACTGTTTGCAGATGACGCTGTTGTATGAAAGAAAGTTGCAAAGCCAGAAAACTGAAGTGAAATGCTTGAAGATCTGTAGAGGATCAACAATATTTGTAGCGCAACACACCCTCATATAAATCAATATGATGCAATGTGCATAAATTGACTGAAAAAGGTGAGAAGTAAAAAGACTGGGTGCGATTGTGGAATGAGAGATGTGTAGTATTGGAATGGAAACAGGGAAGAGGCTGGATGGGTGAGGACAATGACTAATGAAGGTTGAGGCCAGGTGGGTTACGGGAACATGGGATATATTGCACGGAAAGTCTCTACCTGTGCAATTCAGAAAAGCTGGTGTTGGTGGGAAGGGTCCACATGGCACAGTCTGTGAGGCAGTCATTGAAATGAAGGATGTCTTGTTTGGCAGTGTGTTCAGCAACAGGATGGTCCATTTGTTTCTCGGCCACAGTTTGTTGGTGGCCATTCATGCTGACAGGCAGCTTGTTGGTTGTCCTACCCACAGAGAATGCTCCACAGTGGTTGCAGCTGAGTTTGTAGATCACATGGCTCATTTCACAGGTAGCCCTGCCATTGATGGGATAGGTGATGTTTGTGACTGGACTGGATTGGTGATGAGAGGATGTATGCGACAGGTCTTGCATCTACGTCCATTACAGGGATATGAGTCATGAGGTAGGGGGTTGAGAGCAGAGGTTGTGTAGGGATAGACAAGTATATTGTGTACATTCGGTGGACGGCAGAATACCACTGTGGGAGGGGTGGGAAGCATAGTGGGCAGGACACTTCTCATTTCAGGGCACAATGAGAAGTAGTCAAAACCCTAGCGGAGAATGTAATTCAATTGCTCCAGTCCTGAGTGATTACGAGGGGAATGCTCTTCTGTAGCCGGACGGTGAGAAGTGGGTGGGAGATTGGAAAGATAAGGCACGGGAGACTTGTTTTTGTACAAGGGTGGGAGGATAATTACAGTCTGAGAAAGGCTTCAATAAGACCCATGGTATATGAGAGAGAGACTGCTCGTCACTGCAGATGTGACGACCATGGCTGGCTAGGCTGTACGAAAGGGACTTGTTGGTATGGAACAGGTGGCAGCTGTCTAAGGAGATGTATTGAGGGTGGTTAGTAGGTTTGATATGGACAGAGGTGGAGGTAAACATCTTCAAAAATGGCTTGTTGGGTTGAGTAGGACCAGGCGAGGAGTGTAACAATTATATGAAAAGTACACTTTGTCTCATATTAACATAGTCTGGAGTAAAAAATGAGCCCAGAAACCTCACAGTTTTTAAAAGCGTCAATGGTGTTCCACATATGCAAGTCAGGTGAATTAAAACAACAATGACAAGATTAAAATGAACATACTTCTCTGAAGAAAATATAAAATTGGTGTTTGTAGTCCATTCCTCCAACCTATTCAACGTAAGTTGCAGCTGATGACTTGCTGCTGCAGTATTGGAGGAAAAGCAGAATAATGCAAAATCATCCACAAATAAGGAGCATTGGACAGGGCTCCATATTGTGGACGTTACACAGCTAATGGCTATAGAAAAAAGTGTGACACTTAAAACACTGCTCTGGATTAACACCATTTTCATGGACAAAACGATCTTACCACATATCATAGACTCTGTACCTAAAAGATGTTTTCAGAGGAAGGATCAAATGAAGATGGGGAGTTGACCAAGAAAGCCCCATTTGCGTAGATGACTGAGAATATTGCGCCTCCAAGTAGTGTCGTACACCATACTGATGTCAAAAAATACCCCTAGACAATGCTTTTTATGCAGGAAAGCCTGGTGATTTCCACCTCTAGCATGGTCAGGTTGTCAACAGTTGACCAATATTTCCTGAATCCACACGGGGAGTGGCTAAGTAGCTGCCTCTCCTTTAATATCCAGACGGGACGACAACTGACAATGCACTCTAAAGTCTTTCCTATACAGCTCATTTAGGTGACACTCCAGTAACTGTTGGGAAACATTTGGTCCTTTCTTGATTTGACAAGAGGTACCAAGATTGCCTCTCGCCATGACTCGGGAAATTGGCCTGTCAGCAAATTAAAACTTTGTAAGAGGATTTCCTTTGACACTCTTTGCAAATTCTACAGTAAGACTTAACACATCTGGTCATGACTGGATACTGTAAAATGAGTGGAAGACAGTGCCAAATCCAGAGTCCACATGGAGAATGGGCAGTTCCAGGACTCTGAATTGGTAGAACAGAAGTTCAACTCAACCCTCTCCTCAGTGGTACGGTAACAACGGAGCACTGGATCTTGCTGGCAGTGGCGGTAGTCAGTGCCAAATGCTCTGTCATTGTCTGTGCCATTTCTCCAGGTGTTGTTTGGAGACAAGAGGTAATCAACTGCCTTTACCGGGAATCACTCAGGTGTAGAACAAGTTGACAGGACCCAGGAACACTTGCCATAACCTTTGCTTGCTCACCTTTATGGTGAGCCTTGTCCCTCGCCAATTGAAAGGCTGCAAGGTTTTCTGTGATTGTGTGGCACTTGAACAATTGCAGAGCCACATGCCTGACCCAGATTACTGAATGGCACTTATTAGTCCACCAAGGGACAGCTTGCCTTTGAAAATGACAGGAGGGCTTCAGGATGGAGATGTCAGTGGTATAGTGGATCATTCATGTGATGTGGTCCACCTACTCCTGGATGCTGTTGTGACATCTGAACACTGCCAGCTGGCTGAAAAATGACCAGCTGGCTCTGCTGATCATCCATCCATGGCTGCATATGTTTAGGGAGAGCTTCACTAGTAGGTGAATCCAGAGTGGGAAGTGGTCACCAGAATGAAGGTTATCAGCGACTTTCCCCTGAACAGTGTCCATGAGGGCTGGTGAGCAGGAAAAGAGCTCAATGGCTGAGGATGTTCCAGTAGCGGCACAAAGACATGTGAACGCTCATGCTGGGGATACACAGCTCGAGAGACATCATTTGCTCTCCAAAATCTAACCCCAAGGGCAAGCAGAGGTTGAACACTACAATACATGATGATAATTGAAGTCTCCAAGTAGGAGAAATGGTTGGGGAGCTGTCCTGTAACATCTGTGAGAGCCTCAGAATCTGTCGCAACTTATGGAAGTAAATAAAGTGGGCAAACAGTGATCCTCTGACACACAAGAATTTGAACTGAAACTGCTTGCATCTCAGTACCTACAGGGACAGCATAGGAGTGGTGTGCACTATTGAAAAACAAAGTGACCCCTCCCTTGGCCCTGTCCCCAGTCAGATCATGCTTGCAATGGAGGACATAGCCTCTTAGCACAGAGGCCTCAGATGCTTTAAAAATACATTTCCTGCAAACACAGGCAGAGGGGAAGCTCCTGTGCTAGGAGTTTCAATTCTTCCATGTGGTCCTGAACCCATTGGTGATTAATGTTCCACTGTAGTGTGGGAGCCATTTATTATGAGGGTAGCACTTTCACCCTATCTTTCCACCCCATAATGGATCCTGAAATGGATGAAGAGATAGTCTTGGGGTGAGATGAGTGCCCAGGTTGACATCAAGGTCCATCAGTTGTGAAGATGAATCAAGAGAGACCTCACAGAGAGGGACACTGACATCATAAGACTGTTTTCTGTCTCCATCAGCAGTTGACACTTGGTCTTTGATATTTTGGCCTGGGGAGTCTTCAGAGCCACAACCATAGCAGTGGTAGTAGCAGTATTTGACAGTGGAACAGACTGAATCAATTGAAGGGTAGGGAACCCTGCAGTACCAGCAGCCACGGACTTTTCTGATGTTTTGGGGAGGTACAAGCTTTTAAATAAATGCAGCAGCACAAGTGTGTTGACAAATACAAGTAGTAGTGCTGACACCAGCAACCTCCATTTGTGTATCAAGCATCGACTTTCAGAACAGGCTTTTTAAGAGCTGGAGCAAAGGAGGTAGTTAATGTGGGGAGCTGCATGGCCTTATACATCTTTTTGGCCTCACCACATGGGATGTGCTTCATAGTTTTAAGTACTCGTATCTTCCGTTCTTTAAGGTACATGCTGAGATTCAACTACAGACAGGGTGATGCCCAGAGCAATTCACGCACTTCAAAGGAGATGAACAAACGACTCATTCACGGGTGGTCTTATCACATTTACTGCAAGTGGCTTCTCCCTTAGATCCTAAACTGCTGTGCTCGAAGTGCTGGCATTTAAAACAGTTCAGTTGGGGACGTAGGGCCACACACTTAAATGAGGGAAACCTGCCTTGATATGCTCTGGAAGTTCCATACTATTTAATGCGAGGATAAAGGATTCAGATTTTACTAATCCCCATCCACCATTTTTGTGATATTCTGTGCACCAACAATGCCTTCTTGCGTCCACTCAACCGTCAGTTGTTCTTTGGGTATGTCCACCAGATCTCTGTATGTCCCAACACCTCTGCTGAAGTTTAAGGTGCTGTGTAGCTCAGTTACAATTGCATATTCTCTGAGGCACTGAACTTTCTGGAGGTTGCTTACCAGCAGCATCTTTACCAACAACATTCCACTGTGCAATTGTTTGACAGATTTTAAATTGCCAGCAATTAGCTGTAAATTTTTGTGAATGTAGAAAGGTGAATTAAAAACCACGGCTACAGCTTGGTATTTCTGCAGAAAATTGTTCATATTATGTGTTGACAGGGTGATGAGATTATCAACTGGAGAGTGGTGCTTACGAAATCCACACTGTGCATTTGATAGCAAATTCTGAGACTCAAGCCACCATATCAGTTGATCATTTATCACGTGTTTGATCACCTTGCAGACACAGCTGTTGAGGGAAATTGGGTACTAGCTGGATGGAAGATGTCTGACCTTAACAGGCTTGGATACAGGGATTACAGTGGCCTCAAGCCAACGTCTGGGAAACATGCCATCCATTCAAATGCAATTATATGTATGAAGGAGAAAGTGCTTCCTGTCAAGTGCTGCAATATCTCAATGTGAATATCGTTCAGCCCTGGAGAGAAGGACTACGACGGGGTGAGAGCATGTTTGAGCTCTCTCACTGTAAAAATGGTTTTGAAGCATTTGCAATTCTTAGAGATTTCTCCTGAGCCGCCTCCTCTCGTTTATGAAGGAGGAAGGCAAGATGGTAATGGGTGGTGGGGCTCGCTATCTCTTCAAAGTATCGACCCAAGGTGCTGGAAATATCGATAGGGTGCATGATCACACCATTTGTTATAGTCAAGCCAGGAATCAGAAGAAATACTTTGTTTCCAGAAGGACACAGAGTACCTCCAACAACAGAAGAGGGAGTAAAACTGTTAAAAGAATTAGTAAAAGAGATCCAGCTAGATTTTTTGCTATCTCTGATAAAGCAACAACACTGAGGGCAACTGTTTATAACACAAATACAGTTCTCCTTTGTGGGATGGCATTCAAAGACAGAGTGCAAGTCTCCACGCGCGAGTCTGCATCGTGGCATTCCTTAGTCCACCAGGGGACTGGGCCATGTCACAGTACTAAGAAGTTTGAGGGATGGGACATTCTACGCCAGTAGGAATAACATTTATAAGGTACTCTATCTGATCATCACTGCTGCAGTAATGTTGTTCATCAAAGGTTGCCAATGAAGAGTGGAGCCTCCATTTGGCTTTAGAAAGCTGCCAATTGGTTTTGCACACAGATGGGGCATACAGATGAATTACACATGGGAAATGGTTGCTCAAGTGTGTGTGTGTGTGTGTGTGTGTGTGTGTGTGTGTGTGTGTGTGTGCGCGCGCGCGCGCACGCGTGCGTGTGCGTGCACTTGAGGACAGAACACTCTAGATGGTGAGCAAGCTGTGCATTAGAGAAAGAAAGAGTTATGTGCAAGAAAGTTTACAGTGCTGACAGAAATGAGAGTAAGCTGGTTGAGAATATCTGCCACGAGAGAGCCTCTCAGGCAGGTTCTGAAAGAGTCCCGAATAGGATGATGGGTGTTGAAGTCACCGAGTAACAAAAAGGTTGAGAGAGCTGTACAGTAGGCTGCAGTATGTCTGCCCTGGTAGATCAGATGGTAGGATATGTAGATATTACAGAGAGAAAAGGTAAAACTGGGGAGAGAAAGCTGGCAGCAACAGCTTGTAGCTGGGTGTTCAAGGAAATGGTATGACTATGGATGTCATCACAAATGAGTGAAATGACTCCATCATGAGCTGCAGTTCCTTCTTCGGAAGGAAGGTCAAAACGTACTGGAGTGAAGTGTAAGAGATCAAAGTGGTCTTGATGGCATAATGTCATTTCTTGGAGGCATAAAACAACTGGTCATTATGAAAGTATGCCCAATAAATACCATTCAACTGGTTACTACAATATGGTATAACTACCATGATATCACAAGGAGATACTCGCTGTTTTGGTATAACTACCACGGTATCACAAGAGATACTCACTGTTTTCTACATTGAAACCAACTTCAATAATAACAACAACGTGGCATTAAGTTTTCTATCATTCATGTTTGTAAATCCTAGTCACTTATTTATTATTTGGAATATTACATGCTGACCCTAAACTGTGTCAGATATGATGGCATACTCATATGACTGTCAAAGTTGAATTAATTAATAAAGAACTGTTTATGTTCACCGTTTGTTTCTCTGCAATTGGCCACAATGTCACTCCCGTCTCTCAAACAACCTACAAACTGATAATGCCTAGGTGAGGAAGCCATTGCCTTCCTGAGCACTAGAACGGTTCTTCAACCTAGAATGAGATTTTCACTCTGCAGCGGAGTGTGCGCTGATATGAAACTTCCTGGCAGATTAAAACTGTGTGCCGGGCCGAGACTCGAACTCGGGACCTTTGCCTTTCGCGGGCAAGTGCTGTACCCCAGTTCGAGTCTCGGCCCGGCACACAGTTTTAATCTGCCAGGAAATTTTGGTTCTTCAACCTCTCTGAGTGGTCATTGCACCTCTGAACCAATACATTACTTTGTTAATATTATTACTGCAGGTATCTTAAAATGGCCATGGACTGAAACTGATTAGTAAAGTAATGTTATACATAATGCAATAAATTTCATCTGTGAAAGCACTTGATGGCCTACGGAGTACGTTTAAAATGGTTTTAACATTCTGAAATTCTTGTTAGAACTGTAATGAGATGGTGGGGATATCCCACAGCATTTATTATATCCCACAGATTATGCCTGTTAAATTTGTCGGAAGCCTTTTTAAAGCTTCAGTATAAGATGTGTGTTTCTAAATTGTATTCTTGATGTTATGCTGTGATATTTGTTGATGCAAAAATGTTATCTTCATTTTTCAAATTTTTCCAAAGACACCCATGTCCTCATCTTAAGATCACCTGTCTTATTGTCTTTAACCTGGAGTTAATTATTCTAGTATATGCAGAAATTTATAAAATTTTAGCCCATTCATTTTCAAATTATTAGTCTGTCATCTTTTTTTAAAAGGGGCTATAAAACAGTTTTGACAGGAACAAATAGAGCATCAGATTAGAATCCAATGTTTACTTACCTCTCTCACAAAACATCACATTACCTTGCTGCTGTGGCTCATCTGGAGCTTCAGCTGATGCATACAAACTGTCCCAGTAATCAGATGAGGTTTCTGTTGAAGCAGAAGAGGACTCTGAGGTTACAGATTCTGAATCTTGCTGTGGCTGGAGCCGCTGATGTGCCACTTCAGGCTGCACTGAATGAAAGAGTCTGCGTCGTCTACCAATGTGACGTGCAATTCCTCGGGGTAAAGAAGCTGCTGGTGCAGAACGTGACAGATCTGCAGCCGAATCATTCTGTTCAACACGATTTGTACTTCCACCTGTGATGCTGCTCCCCTGAAATTAATAAAATTATCATATAAATACATTCATGTTTGACATCATTACATCATTAATTGCTCTGTCTTGCCCCCCCCCCCCCCCAAGTGAGAGTGTGTGTGTGTGTGTGTGTGTGTGTGTGTGTGTGTGTGTGTGTGTGTGTGTCAGGAGGGAGGAGGGGGAGGAGGGGGGGAAGGGGGTAAGCAAAACAGCAAAAATAGTTTCTGTACATCCTCTTTTTATTCCAGAGACAACAGTAATGTAATTGTGTGTCGGATTTCTTTTGCTACTACTATAATGCTTAGTCAGACAGAAGTTAAGATGACCCTCATTCAGGTCATGTGTAGAATGTAGTTTATTCGTCTCATAACATAAGTTACAAATCAAAGATTTTTGTACTAGAGACACATCAAATTACTTAAAAAAAAAATAAGGTTATAATAATTAACATATTTAAGCAGGCATTTCTGAATTTTTAGAGATGAACAATTTAACAAGAACATATACAACACGTATCATCATTTTGCAGCTTGCAATACAATTTATACAATATATTAAAAATTAATTATATAATACACAATCTTTATAGTTCCCTTTCTTTTCAAATTGCCTAACTGTCCTGCATAAATTCTTCAATTGAATAACATTTTTTCCACTAGTGTATTAAATAACAATCTTTTTATTGGGTCAAACCCCATATTTAAAAGATTTGTGTGATTTAATTTACTGTAAATTTTTAATCCCATGTACAATGATGTTTGAGCATAAAGTTTCAAATTATGAGAGGGAAGTTTGAAACTGTGTCTGTGATGAGTACTGAATTGTAGTTGAAATGAAAATTGTCAAGTGAGTTTTGATTTTTATAAATGAAAATAAAAAATTCATATATGTACAGAGAAGGAATGGTTAGTACTTTTAATTTTTTAAATAATGGGCGACATGATGTTCTTTTTTCGACTAAACACGTTTCTTATGATTCTCTTTTGAAGTATAAGTAATCTTGTGCTGTTCATAGAGTTTCCACAGAAAATTATTCTGTATCAAATTATAGTCTCAAAGTATCAGTGGTAGACTATCTTCCTGGTTTCCATGAGTGTGGAACCAGATAAGACATTCATCGCACAAACTAGGCTGTTTAGTTTGTTTGCTAAGAAGTCTATATGTGCCTTCCAATTTAAATCTTTGTCAAGATTTAGACCTAAAAATTTCACATAACTTGCTTCAGTCATTTCCTGATTGCTGTGCACTGTTTTTATGGGAGATTCTGATGATGTTTCAGCAACGAAATGCACTGCTTGTGTTTTTGTGACACTGAGTTTTAATCAATTTTGCTGAAACCATAATTCTAGGTTTCCCATTATATTTTCCACAGTATCATGAATTTGCTCTTAATTGTCATTTTCAATTAAAACCGAGGTGTCATCTGCAAATAAAACGTAGTGAACTTCAATGCTTAAAGGTAAATCATTTAAGTACAGCAGAAAAAGATAAGGTCCTAAAATTGAGCCTTGTCGGACCCCTGTACAAACCTTTTACCAGTCCGAGAATGATTTTTTTTCCATTTTAATTTAGAATAACTCCCTGTTTTCTTTCTGGCAAATAAGATTTCAACCACTGTAATGCCCTGTCCATGAGCCCATATCTCTCTAACATGTGTAGAAGTAGTAAGTGATTGACAGAGTCAAAAGCTTTGGTCAAATCACAAAAAATACCTGTGACCTTTCTACACTTGTCTAAAGCAGAGCTTATCTTTTCAGTGAATTCCATGGTATCATTTATTGTATTTTCCCCCTTTAGAAATCCAAATTGATTTTTAACTAAAATATCTTTTTCTATAAGAATGTTTTCAAGATGTTTTGCAACAATTGTTCACCTTACCAAAAACTGGCAGCAGGGAAATAGGATGGTAATTTCCCATGTCATCTGGTGAGCGTTTCTTGAACAATGGTCTTATTTCAGTATATTTTAACACATCCGGTAAATATCCTTCCTCAAATGACTGATTAATACACTACTGGGCATTAAAATTGCTACACCACGAAGATTACATGCTATAGACGTTAAATTTAACTGACAGGAAGAAGATGCTGTGATATGCAAATGATTAGCTTTTCAGAGCATTCACACAAGGTTGGCACCGGTGACGACACCTACAACGTGCTGACATGAGGAAAGTTTCCAACCGATTTATCATACACAAACAGCAGTTGACCGGCGTTGTCTGGTGAAACGTTGTTGTGATGCCTCGTGTAAGGAGGAGAAATGCAATATTTCCGACTTTGATAAAGGTCGGATTGTAGCCTATCGCAATTGCAGTTGCAGTTTATCGTATCACGACATTGCTGCTCATGTTGGTCAAGATCCAATGACTGTTAGCAGAATATGTAATCGGTGGGTTCAGGAGGGTAATACAGAACGCCATGCTGGATCCCAACGGCCTTGTATCACTAGCAGTCAAGATGACAGGCATCTTATCCACATGACTGTAACAGATCGGGCAGCCACGTCTCGATCCCTGAGTCAACAGATGGGGACGTTTGCAAGACAACAACCATCTGCACAAACAGTTTGACGACGTTTACAGCAGCAGAGACTATCAAGCTCGGAGACCATGGCTGCGGTTACCCTTGATGCTGCATCACAGACAGGAGCGCCTGCGATGGTGTACTCAATGATGAACCTGGGTGCACGAATGGCAAAACGTCATTTTTTCGGATGAATCCAGGTTCTGTTTGCAACATCATGATGGTCGCATCTGTGTTTGGCGACATCACGGTGAACGCACATTGGAAGTGTGTATTCATCACCACCATACTGGCATATCACCCAGCGTGATGGTATGGGGTGCCATTAGTTACATGTCTCAGTCACCTCTTGTTCGCATTGACGGCACTTTAAACAGTGGACGTTACATTTCAGATGTGTTACGACCTGTGGCTCGACCCTTCATTCGATCCTTGCAAAATCCTACATTTCAGCAGGATAATGCACAACCACATGTTGCAGATCCTGTGCGGGCCTTTCTGCATACAGAAAATGTTCGACTGCTGCCCTGGCCAGCACATTCTCCATATCTCTCACCAATTGAAAATGTCTGGTAATGGTGGCCGAGCAACTGGCTCATCATAATACGCCAGTCACTACTCTTGATAAACTGTGGTATCGTGTTGAAGCTGCATGGGCAGCTGTACCTGTACACACCATCCAAGCACTGTTTGACTCAATGCCCAGGCGTATCAAGGCCGTTATTACAGCCAGAGGTGGTTGTTCTGCGTACCAATTTCTCAGGATCTATGCACCCAAATTGCGTGAAAATGTAATCACATGTCAGTTCTAGTATAATACCAATGAATACCCGTTTATCATCTGCATTTCTTCTTAGTGTAGCAATTTTAATGACCAGTAGTGTAATTTTAGCCAATGGATGAGAAATGATGTTATGAACAGCCTTTACTACAGTGGTTGGAATTCCATCCTACCCAGCTGATTTCTTGTTTTTTAAAGACACTATAGCATCTTTTACATCTTTTGGGATAATTCTTTTGAATGTTTTAAGGCTTGCATTTTGTTTTATATTTACATAGTCGATATCTACCTTGTCCTGATGGGCTGTGATATCTACTTCTGATTTTACTAAATTTATGAAACAGTTTGACATTTGAAAAGAATCTATAATTATATCATTTTCAATTTTAATTTGGACAATTTCTTGACACTTGTTCTTTACTCTCAACTCAGATTTGACAACACTCAAAATTGCCTTTGATTTATTTTCGTGTTTCCTAATATACAGGTTGTTAGCCTCCTTTTTACTGCCTGTACAACTTTTTTGAATGTCTTCTTATATCTCTTTACATACTCCACAAAGTCAGCTTTGACTCATTGTGAAGCAGTATTTTCCTGGCACTAGAAAATTTTATTCCTGGTGTAATCCAATTTATTTTATTGGCCACTCTTTGTCGCCAAGCTCGAGGGGGGAAAAGTTTCGTTGAAAACTTCTAGGAATGTTTTGAATTTTTTTTTCACTTGACACACCATTATCTACAGGCCAGTTTATAGTTCTCAGTTTGTTAGAAAACATATTTAAATTCTCTCTGCTAAAGTTCCTTTTAAAACATGTTTTCACATATTCTGGTTTCCCTCTGAGAGCAGTGCTGAACGATCTGATATGCCTAAATCCAAACAGAACTTACTTCCATCCACAATCTGATAATTTGTCAGAATATTGCCAATACATGTTTCAGAGTGGCTATTTCTTCTCGTACATTCAGTGAAATTTAAATTAGAAGCATATTTCTGAATTAAGTCTCAAAAATTTACAGTGCCACCATTATTCTTTAATACATTTATATTTAAATGTCTGCTGCAATTACACTTTTTTTCCTTTCTGTCTTTCTGAAGTCTTTCTAATAAAAGATGAAATTTGGATAAAAAGAATTTTGTTACAGCACTTCCAGGCATCCTGTACAGAGATACAATTACACCCTTCGATATCTACCGATGACACTCATGTCAGGAATGTCAACAAAATTGTGCATCCCAATCGAGAACTGATAGTTCAAGAGACCGCAGAAGAGTGTAACATTTCAGTTGGATCATTTCGTGAAGTCCTGATACAGCATCCCACAGCTCATAAGTCAAGACCAGAAAGACCTTCGCCTCACAATCTGAGAAGAGCTTTAAGATTGCGCAAATGAGAATGAGATGTTCCTTAAGAGAATCGTAACTGGTGAGACACATGGTTCTATGATTATGATGTTGACACCAAGGTTCAATCTTCACAATGGGTTGGAAAAGGTTCTCCAAGACCAAATCAACCTCATGCGGTCAGGTCAAATGTCAAAGCCATGCTGATAGTTTTCTCTGACTTTGAGGGATTAGCTCAACATGAATCCCTGCCACAGGACACACTGTTAATAAATGGTACTATCAGAATGTGTTGCGACGCCTGTGAGAAAATGTTAGAAGGAAACGTCTTGAAATGAGGCAAGACAATTCACGGTACTTGCATCACGGTAATGTACCCACACATTCATCCATGTTGATGTGGAACTGAATAGACTACGAACAGGCGTATCAAGATGCAGAGCAAACTTGGAAAAATGGGGCTACATCAGTGTAGACGAGCCCTGCGAGTGTGGAGAACAGCAAGACCCACAGGTCTGCAGGAAACTAAACAACCCGTGTTCAACTCAAGACCTATTTGAAGCAAATGACAAGGCTATTCAAGCTGCAGTGTATTGAGCTTCACGTGGGATATGAAAATCGCTCTGTTTCGCATCCTTAGTGCTTATCATTATATGTTACATACTTTCCTATATTATTGTTGTTAATTTACCTTGTAACCATGTATTATTGTATTATAACTGCTTCTCTTGGATTGTAATATAATTTTTTTTTGTTTTGTAAAATGGTGATGTCTTGGATACAATAAATAATAAATAAATTTCCAAAGCTGAAAACCAGATTGAAAGGACAAAGATTTGCAACAATAGACACGATAAGAAAAAATTCGCAAAAAACACTTTGCGTGATCCACACTGTTTCCAGAAGTGAAACTGGCACTATGAGTGGTGAATCAATTGTGGGATCTTGTATTATAATGATATCTAAAACTTAACTTCAAGAAAAATTTTAGTACACGTCTTCATTAAGATGGTGAAGATATAATATGAAATTTGAATATAATTTTATTTATATGATTTCTTTTTGATAGTATATTTGAATGGTTTATGAAACATTTTCTCTTCAGAATTCATATATATCAGTTTCTTTCAGTGTGCAAAATGACAAACTCATTAGGAAAGATGTCTCATATTCCATCTACATCACTTCAGTCATGTTTATTAAGTTTAATTTTGTACTGCTCTTAATCTTACATATAAAATTAATCTTATTTTCTTGATTTATGAATTTACATTTGATTTTTGCCATTTGAAGTTTGTTTATTTCTGATCCAAGAAACGAGATGTAAAAAGGGATCCCGAGATCTGGTGCATGTGAGTGCATTCATTAACTGAAGTTATTTGCCCAACTATTACTGAACTTTACTTTGATTTCTTGAATAAGAGCAGCGAGTTGCAAGCAGCTTCGTACTAGATGCATAGAATCTTTATTACTTGAGTGCATCTGTTTTATAAACAGCATTTACTGGAAAAAAAAAAAAAAATGCTCTGTGGAAATGGCGTCATCCATATCAATTCAGACAGGCAAAGAAAAAAAATCTTACTTTAAAAGCTAAGAAGTTATTGGGTTTAACATATGTTATAATTTATTTTGAGTAAGTTTCTAATATTCAGCAACTTATTATGTTTTATGCCATATATCCTTGTCAAATCACATGGTAAAACTATTTCATTCACTGTCATTTGTTTAACTATATTATTATATGACGGTTACAGCACATACCCCAACATCAGATGATGCTGGTGTGAAGGTTCCACCTTGAGTGACATGAGAGGGCTGGCGAAGAAGAGGTGTGGTATCATCGGTGTCTGTGTCACTTTCTGTCTCAGACAAATGCTCATCATGAGCAAATACACGTCTTTTACAAACTGGGCACACTCTTCTGTTCCGTGTTAACCATGGGTCTATGCACTTGCTGTGGTATGCTGAAAAATATATAAGTTCTGTACAACATTTCTTACGCCATCAGATAGAAGCCAAGTTTATTTTACTGCAAAATCTACATCTATTTCTATAATCTGCAAATCATTGAAAAGTGAGTGGTAGAGGGTACTTCCGGTTGTACCATGTTGTAGTCTCTTCCTGTCTTCTTGTTCAACTCATGTATGGAGAGCAGGAAGATTGGTTTCTTAAAATGCCTCTTTCCACAACACAATTAGTGCAATCTAAGATATAAGGATTGCATATTCTAGATGCCTTACTCACAGTAATTTTATTTCTTTTATCACCAACAAGAAAAATTCCCAACAAATAACTAATTTCTGTCTTTTATTCAAAAACCACATGCCACTACACACAAAACTGAAAGTAAAATTTCTACACTTTACTTTCCCTTAGCACATCACATTTGCAATGATTGCGCAACAGAACAACTATGTAATCAACAGCTCCTGACCCCACTAGTCCCCATCAACTGTTTCCATAGCAACAAATACATTCCACATGCCAGCTGTGAGTTACACCTTGCACAGGTGGAACTATTAATGATTCAAGGCTGCCTCAGGGAAGGCTGCGAGCGATGGAATAGTCCACATAAACAAATACACTACAGGCTCACAAATAACACCTTGACTTCAAGGAGCTACCCGTGAGTAACATCTTGTTAGATGGAACTATGATGTTGCCTATTACAGAGCCAAGGCACACTGCTTCGTTTGAGATACTGAAATTTTAACATCAAGAAAATTATCCTAATGTAAACTGTGTAGTTTTGTCACTGCTATACAAAAACAATGTGAATAGAAAAAAAACCTGGTTTTTGATTGGTGAATGGAATGTATAATTTGCTTATCAGCCTAATGTAAATTGTGTAGTTTTGTCACTGCTATCCAAAAACACGGTACTGAACAGAAAAAAACCTGCTTTTTGGTTGCTGAATGGAATGTATTATTTGCTCAGTAAGTATGACTCAGTAACAGTGTTATTAAATTAATAGTTATATTAAATGGTGCTCACACCTAAGACCAACATGTACACAAGAATACTAATAAGTGCACGAATATCTAATTCACAGGCGAGCCCAAATGCAAGAAAAGTGACATTTGTATCTTGATTAACAATTATAATTCACCAAATACATGTGAAAGAGATGCCTTTAGACAAGGCAATGTCTCTTTGCTGGGTGTCATATCTTTAGGTACATGCACAGAGCTCTATGTCCATCACAATGTTGAACTACAAATGTAAGTGTCTACGATTTCAGTCCCTAGTCTGTTTTATGATTTCATCTGCCATTCATCATGCACCTCTGGCAATGATTTGTTAATGTGAAAAATGTAAAGTAGCACCATGGTTTAGAGGTCACCATGAACTGTAGGTACACCCAACAACTGGCTGTGGAAATCAATTTTCAGTCCAAAAAAGGCAAGGTCATACTACTGGCAACAAGACCACCTACATCTATACTTGCAAAGCACTGGTAACTGACTGGCAGGATGATCTTGTCATTGCACCACATATAAGGACTGCTTCTCATTCCATTAAAGTATGGGGCACAGGAAGAATGATTGCTTAAATGCCTCAGTTTGCAAAATAATTGGGCTAATCTTCACATTGTGGCCTGTGGCCTCTATGAGAGTGAGAAATAGGATGCTCTAGTACATTTCCACATTCAAATTTAATAATGGTTCTTGAAGTTTTGTAAGTAAGTTTTCAGGGGACAGTTGATGTCTATTTCAGGCACCTACCAGTTCATGTTTTTCAGGATTTCTGTAATACTTTCCTATGGGTCAAACAAATCAATATGAGTGCCACACAACAGGAATAAAGCAAAGCATAGGGCTGTAGAAAGAAAGAACGATGATAAATGACAGGCATTTGGCTGTCAAAAGCACAATGTTTGAAATTATCAACAATTACCATAGGATAACCTTATCAAAATAACTCACACAGAACCAAAAGAAATTTTAACCATGTGTAATCATTGTTGCCACACATGCGTCATGGTCACTGATGCCAGTTTCAGGGTGGATATCCTCGAAGGGCTTGGGTCTATATGTTGCTATTCAATTTAATATATTTCCATCATATGTGAGAGTCTGAACTATCTGTTCAAAGTAGCTTTCAGTAAGTGTACTGAGTAATATTTTGAAGATTGTTTTGTCATGCCCAGCACTAACAAAACTGCAAAACTGTAAGTGTCCACATTAATTGTTGGGTAATTAATGTCTCCTTCAATGATTATGCTATGATTGTGAAATGTATGTATTATAAAGTTATGATTCAATCTCAAGTTTTCTGTAACATCCGAAAGTAAGTCTCAGCTTCACTAGATTGTATGTCTGTGCTCACCCCTGATAGTGAGTCTTAGCCAAAAAATCTCCATGCATAGTACAGCACTGTGGTGTTCAAACAAGTCTTTGGGTTTATGACTGCTTTACCTTTTTTGATAATACTCAGCCACATGGACTCATCACGTACACAAAAGTACTGAATAGCAAATAAAAGCATCACATGGTTTGGCCAGTTCCCCTTGATCTCTATCTCCAGAGTACGTTTGTAGTGTTTTCAAGAGACACGGTGCTGCTCACTGCTTATCTCTCAGCCCTTTGCTACACAGAGAGCAGGCCATTTACTTTGTACACAGCTCATAGTGGCAGTAATTAAAAATCTTACATTATTGTTGTACATGATGTACTGCTGTTCAGGATATTCACAAACAACACTGAAATTCCTTGCACTTGACCAAACACACACATTTAATCTTAAAAATATGAAATATGTTCCAAATTAAAACTTAAGTTCTTTGTCATTAACTATTTCAGGTTTCACTGATGCCATGTCACATTCCACTTGGCTTTGTTTTATAAGATACAAGACAAAGCTTTTGGTGTTATTGCTAAGTCATCTTTCTTTTAGCTTTCTGGAACGAATTCATTATGTTGAATGAAAACACTAATGGCTTAAAACTTGAATCATTGTTGTCACAGAGCAATTTTATGCATTTGGTAACCCAGGCTTCAGAGTTACTTTTCCACCTCCATTTTTCCTTATTTACTCCATCTCACTTTCCAAAATTCTGAAAGATTTTTTTTTTCCATTTCACATCAGTCTTAGTCAGGTGGTTTCTGTTGCGACGCTAGGTATGTAGCCATTTCTCTCTTATTTAACAACCCTGATCTGTTTTGTTTAGATTTTTCACAAAAATGTACTTGTCAGCTTTTACTTTGCAGTTCACATGCTTCCTGAAGCATAGTTTCCAAGACAGTATTTTTTTTATCATTAGGTGCTAAAATTGTTGACGTCAAGAAAATCATTCAAATTTCTTTTCAGTAACAATTTTCATTTTTATCTAAAATATTTCAAAATAGTATTCTTGCAAGTGGTACTGTTATTATAAGAGCTTCTCGATGGGGTAGTCTAATAAAGGCTTTCACAAATACTAATTTAATCACTTTATTGTAAGCTATTTTGTTGCAAGGAAGGCATTTTCAGGTACTTTTAATAGTACGATTTGTGCTGTAATATAGTTCATCACTAGTAGCCATATAGGTGCAGAAATACTGTCACCGTAAAAAAATTATAATGAAACATAAGTGAATTCATTTCAACCATTTAAAAATGTGTGTGGGTACACACACACACACACACACACACACACACACACACAAAAGTCTGATTAAAATACCATCATCAACACATGCCGCATCATGAAGAAAGTCATAAGTTGTGAAACAAAAGTATGAACAGATTATGTGAAAATTGCATGTAGTCAGTGATACCCACAAAACCTACTGCTTCCAATCCCTTGCTTGGGCGACACGTAAGTGTTCTGTCACGTTATCACTCTTCTCATTCTCATTATTCATTTGACAATGAGCAAACAACTGACCAGCAAAACAATCAACAGACAGAAGATGCCAAGATGTGAAGAGTTTGAACAGTTAATATCTTCAATTTCAATACATTCTCAACATATTTTGGATCTTTTTATGGGAAAAAGTAGAAAGTATGGGGTAAGGAACACTAAGTGAAATGACTTTCTTTTCTGATGCATAGCTGCAGGTGAAAACATTTCAATGTCCGCAGAAACAGCAATGAAATTTACCACTTACTAATCAACATCTAAGTTAGCACCTGTCACAACAAAAAAATCTATTCGCAACTATTTTATAACAGTATAACTTTGTGGACGATTTGAAGGCAGTGTACTGAACATACATTTTCGTAAAAATGAAACTGACAACATTTTGACAAAAGGTTCATGGTAACTATCCATTTTCACACGAGGAAGCCTTAAGAAGACTGATTTCATTCACCACAGCTTATAGCTGCGAAAAGAGAAGAATATATGGATTTGGACCACAGCTTTTGATCTAGATGTGCTGAATCGAATCCAATAAGTGTGACATCTAGTTTTATGCAGCTTTCCACACTAGCTCACTGTGTATAAGCCTCTCCATCTCTGTATATCTATAGCAAATCCACATCTATTTAAACCTACTTACTCTAGTCAAGTCTTAATCCTCTTCCAAAATTTACTCTCTACATTTCCCTCCATTATCAAACTAACAAGTCTTTGATGCCCTGGGATGTGTCTCATGAATCGATTCCTTCACTTAGTCATGTTATGCCACACGCTTCTTTCTCTACAATTCAGTTCAGCACCCCTTCATTATATATCCAATCTACCCACATAATCTTCAGCATTCTTCTGTGGCACCAAAATTTAAAAGCTTTTGTTCTCTTCTTTCTGCAGTGTTCATCATCCATGTGTCACTTCTGTATCTTCTGCAAGTTTGCATTTTATATCCTTTCTGCTTTGGCCATCAGCAGTTACTTTCCTGCCAAAAAAGCAAAGTTTATCTACCCCTAAAATCGCCTTATTTAATTCCGGTATATTCCATTAACCCTATTTTTTGTCGATAATCATCTTATAATCTTTGGTGTCTCTGGAAGAATTGCAATATCACCAGCAGATTAAATAGTTTTAACTTTAATTTCCATCCCAAATTTCTCCAGTTTCCTTTACTGCTTGCTTACTGAACACATTGAACAACACTGGGGATGGGCTGCAACCCTGTCTCACTTCCCTCTGAATTACTGCTTCCCTTTAACATTCTGCAACTATTATAACTTCAGTCTACGTTTTGTACAAGGTGTATACAACATTTTGCTCACTGTGTTTTACCCATGCTACCTTCAGAATTTCAAAGGGTGCAGTCCAGTCAACATTGTCAAAATCTTTCTCTAAATCTAAAAATGTTATAAATGTAAGATTGGATTTTGTCTGTCTACCTTCCAAGGTAGGTCATAGGGGTATTGTCTCCCACATTCCTACATTTCTCCAGAACGCAAACTGATAAATCCCGAGATCAGTTTTTCCATTCTTCAGTGAATAATTCACATCAATATATTGCAACCATAACTTATTAAAGTCATTATCTGTAATATTCACAGCTGTTCCTTTGGAACTGGGATTATTATAAGGTCCTAGAAGACTGAGGGTATTCCTTTTTGGCTGATTCAATTATTGTATTTTTACGTTTTTTCATCAATTACATTCAATATCTACAATGCACAGAAGGTTTTGGTTGAGAATTATGAATTATTTAGGAATACGGGAGATGACTCACCGAAAGGCATAAGTGCTGCGTCATCTATAGGTACACACACAGATTGTACAGAGCTTTGTTATCTATCGGAATGCACTTACTTTTTCAAGCTTGTAGGGAAAACACACACACACACACACACACACACACACACACACACACACACACACACACACACACACACACACACACACACCTGGCAGTCGACTGAGCACAAAGTAGGGACACAGGCATGTGCATTTGAGTGAGTATGTGTAAATGTTTTCCCTACAAGCTTGGAAACGGAAAAGTATTCCGAAAGCTAGCAAAGCTCTGTACCTGCTATTTGTGTAGCTATCAATGATGCAGTGCTTCTGCCTTTTGGTGAGTCTCACCTGCAATATCTGATTGGTTATTCAAAGTTTTTTTTTTGGTCTTCTCTCTTTGCCTATTTCATCCTACACTGCCTCCACTTCATCATCTCTCAAACCTACCCACTTGCCTTCTATTGTGTTCCCTTTTCCTGTTTCAATCTACAGTTGCCTCGCATCCCCTTTGAAACTCCCAAAACCACCATTTCTTTTCATAAATCCAGGTCCCATTTCATCATTCTACCTTTCTGCAGTTTTAATCTGCACTTTATATAACTTATGGCCAAAGTCCACTTCTGGCACCGGAAATTTTTGGTAGTTTAAAATCTGATTTCATGGTTAGTGTCTTTTCATTATATAATCTATCTGAAACTTTCAAATATCTCCAGCTTTTCCCATGTAAAAAAAACATGCTTCTTAAACCGATGCAACGGCCTTGCTGCAGAGGGTACACCGGTTCCTATCAGATCACTGAAGTGAAGCACTGTTGGACATGGGCGGCACATGGATGGGTAACTGTCCGGGCCACCATGTGCTGGTGCCATTTTTCGGGGTGCTCTCAGCCTTGTGATGCCAACTGAGGAGCTACTAATAGTGGCTCTGGTCAAAGAAAGCCATCATAATGACTGGGAGAGCCATGTGCTGACCACATGCCCCTCCTATCCGCATCCTCAGCTGAGGATGTCACGGTGGTCGTATGGTCCCAATGGGCCACGTGTGGCCGGTGAAGACAAGAGTGCTTTTTAAACCAATGATTACATTGTGCTCTGTGTAAATTAGTGTCTTCTCATTATATAAGCTATCTGACACTTTCGCATGTCTCCAGATTTTTCCATGTAAAAAAACCATGGTTCTTAAACCAATGATTACATAGTGTCCTGTGTAAAAAATTACAAAGCCAGATCTGGCCATTTAGGAAGTTCTGCCTCTCTCAGAGAACCATATCAGCTATCTGGCATCTATGCATGTACCCCTCTGATGTGTTTGCACCGATGGCATGATTATATGCATTCATTGAAGCATGCGACCCACCCCACCGTGGGAAGGTCCGTGGTTCACTGTGAAAGAAAAACATTATTCCAGTACAAACACATTTTTTTTTAATTAGATGCCAAGCATTGTTGGAGATATAGGCCAATACCTCATCTCATTTTGTCGTAATGGCCTCAGAAAGATTGACACGATTCATTCCACAGATCTTGTTTCCTATATTATTTCACTCTTATCAAACTACACACTGGTTATCACCAGTACTTCTATGCTTTCTTGTTTGGCAGTGAAGATACCTACTTAGGCCTGTGAACGCACATGAATGATATGTTTTGATCCATTTGTCAGCTATCTACTTTCTTCTTCTACTTCTGTACTTAATTTCTTCTTTTCTGCAGGCTATTGCAACCACAAGTCAGGAAGCATCTTTGTAGCTACTTTTCTGCCACTACAGCAGACCACAGTAAATAATGCTCTTACAAGCTTGATTATGTTATAAGAATGTGAAATACTATAAAAACCTTAAAAAATTTACTATTATTTTCATGCAAGAAGCATTTCCTGCAGTTATGTTCTTTCACTCTACAGCTTGTGTTAGCATTCCATCATTCTAGCATAATGCATGTGATAGGGTCATTATCCTCACAAATGTTATCCTGGAGGAGCACCAGATCATTAGAAATATCAAAGTAAAAGAATATACCAAATTACCATGCGAACAGGGCAGAATGCGAAGCTTATCACCCTCTATGTAATCCTCCAGGCAGATGGCACAGGTTTCATATGGATCACCTTTCTGAAACTTTGCAGTGGGTATTTTACGAAGAGATGATGCTGGTAGCCTGTGACGTCTCTCACGACGTCTGTTTCGTATACACCTAACAACCTGTAAAGAAAAGCAGAAACTACCACACTGTTACAGGGTTCAGGTAAAAGTGAAAACTATTTCTGTTCTCTTAAGAGAGAGCAGCATATTAACATACACTATTGTCTACAAATTACTAAGAAAAAAATTAAGGAAGTAAAATTACATTGGAAAATGTAGAATGGAGTGTAACAATATTATGACAAGGAAAGTTGCTACTCACCATATAGCGGAGATGCTGAGTCACAGATAAGCGCAACAAAAAGATTTTCACACTTAAAGCTTTTGGACCATGGCCTTCGGCAACAATAGACACACATACGCACACACGCACACTCACGCAAACGCAACTCACGCACACGACTGCAGTCTCAGGCAACTGAAACCACACTGCAAGCAACAGCACCAGTGCATGATGGGAGTGGCAACTGGGTGGGCGTAAGGAGGAGACTGGGGCAGGGAGAGGGAGGGACAGTATGGTGGGGATGGTGGAATGGTGGACAGTGAAGTGCTGCAGGTTAGGCGGAGGGCAGGGGAGAGGAGGGGAGGGGTGGGGAAAAGTAGCGGAAAAAGGAGAGAAATAAATTAAAAATTACGCAAGATTGACAATTTATAAGTACAATAGTAATATAAAATATTTTATGGAATAGGATTAATGGTGTGGAGAGATCAGACAAGACTTCTAACAGTACAGAGAAACCATTTGTCATACCATATCACTGTGTGATTGTATTGTAACCTTTAATTTTGCTTTTACACTGTGACAAGTGTCAACTTATTTTACACTGCGACAAGTGTCAACTTATTCAGTCAACTCAGCGGCATTGGTCAACAAGTTTTCTGGTATTACATTCATTAGGTGGAAGTTTAAAAGTGTGCTTAATGCTCAAAGAAGTTGAGGAACATAATATCAACATGGCCTCCAATATCTACTACCATCTGGAAGTCATGAACAAACAGAGGAAGCTGAGTTTCACAAAATAACTGTTTGCAAAATCCATCTTGATTCCTACAAAGAAAACTTTCATCTCATAAAAGATCATAAAAGATGAGCATAGGCATGTTCCACATTCTATATTAGTAAGTTAACTTACACTTGACACACCTGTCCTATGACCATTCTATAAAGTTGGGATAATTTGTATTTCTTCCAATTTCTTGGAATGCTTCATTGCTCCAGTGATCAATGAGAAATTGCTGGTAGAAGGAGAGCAAGTACTTTCGCAGAACTACACTTCGGCTGAGTCACGGTAGTCAGACAGTTATACTTGCACACAAGGATCTGAACAGAAAACCACTCAGTGCCATTGGTATATATATGAGAGGAGTGTTTGCATCAAAACAGTTCCATTGCCTCCAAATTCAAACGTAGTAAAAGAGAATAGTTTTGGCACATAATTAACTAAATCAAATGATGCTGTTGAATTTAAGCAGTATGGTCACATAGTAAATAATGATAACCAATGAGCTGGCAAGTGAACAGCTTCTTGTTACCCTGAATGAATTATTTCAAGATCCCTATATTATTATTATTATTAGTATTATTATTAATATTAGAGTGCTTGAACTTTAACACTTTCAGATAAGTGTAGTTACAAGTATGTTTTGTATAAGTAATGAAATCAGATTGTTGCAAGTAATTAGCTTGTTGCCCCGATAATGTGCCAACTGAATAAAAATGTACTGCTGGAGGCCCATCTTTGCAAAACATAATTGCTTTTACTTTTTACACCACAAATATACACAGGGTGAACAAAAATATAGAAACACCAAAAACTCAACACACTATCACACTTAATATGGTGTAACAACCACTTTGGTATTCAAATCAGCTTCCAATCATCGCAGAAGGGATAAATACTGATCCTGTATGGTTTTTAAAGGAATCTTATACCATTCTTCCTGCAAAACAACGGCAAGTTAAGGTAACAATGATGGAGGTGAATAGCAATCATGCACCCTTCTCTCCAAAGTAGACCACAAAGAGTTAATAATATTTTGATCTGGTGAGTGTGGTGGCCAGGGGAGAGTGACAACTCATCCGTGTCTCTCGAAACCAGTCCTGGATAATGTGAGCTGTGTGAATAGCGGCTTTGTCATCTTGGAACACAGCATCACCTTTGGGGAACAAACATGATACCATGCGATGGACCTGATCAGCCACAAATCCTGGGTAGTAATGCAAATTTGCAGAGTAACCATGGAGCCTGTAGAATAACACAATATGCCTGCCCAAATAACAACCAAACCCTTGCTGTGTTTCACTCCTGGGATGTAAACTGGGCCAAAAGTTGGAAGTATTGTGAAACAAGACTCATCCGACCAAATTACTTCCTTCCATTGCTCATAGTCCAGGCTTTACGAATTTGGCACCACATTTTCCTGTTACAGGCATTTGCATCACTGATGTGTCGCTTTCGAATTCCAGGTTGCCCCACAATTCCCCGCTTATGGAGCTCCCTTCGCATTATTTTAGTGCTGGTAGAGTTCTCAAGTGCAACATTCAGTTCTCCAGTGACTTTTGCAGCTGTTGTCCTGTTATTTTTCATCACAATCCTCTTCAATGAACATCTGTCATTATCATTCAACACGCACATTCGTCCACATTTTGACTTAGCAGTTGATATTTTTCTGCTTTTCCTATAAGTGGTATACATCTTCAATCATAACTGAAGAAAAATTCAAAAGCCAAGATTGCTAAAATGTATTTTATTGGATGACCTGTTTCATGCTGTCATCATATAATCTGCAAGAGGATGAAGAGAAGTTGAAAGGAAAATATTTTACGACCATGATATTGCAGCCTGATACACTATCTAGTTACATAACATATAGAATGATAACACACTTTATGCTACAAATTTTTTACAACATACTGCCCACCAGTATTGCAAATGGCTTTGCATTGCATATGACTTCCCACTACCACAAAGATCACTATACATCAGTATGCCAAATATAAAAGTACTACATGTAAACGTAACTATAATATGCCAGTGACACGTGGTCATATTCACAACCAGCTGGCAACTGACAGACCTGTGGTGTAAACATAATGATCACCAAGCACGTCCACCAGGTGGCACTTTAGCGGTTGACTGGTTTATCGTCTTATATGTAGCATAAAACATAGAAATAATTTCATGTAATTGGTATGACATTTTTAAGGACTGTTTTTATTTACATTATTGTACAACCCTACTCAAAGAAAAGCATAAATTTTATGTATAATTAATGCATGTACCTTCGATAATTTTGTAGGATAAAATATGTATAATGTACCTTTGAGAACAAGAAGTAGGCTCACAATATGTGAAAAGTAGATAAGAATTTAAAAAAAATCTCCAGGTAGGATGTCAGTATTTTTGTGTGTCATGTTTATAATTTACATCCGAATGCCCACAGTTGTATTTCAAATTTCTTACCATAATGGCTAGACAATATTTTTAAAAAATGCTATACAAAAACAGTTCACTGTTAAAAAAGTAACAACTTTATATAATTTTAACCATGGAATTATGATGTTCATCTACGTTGAGTACATCATCCGGTTTCTAGGTACTCGGTGGGGAGATGGGCAGAACACTGATCATCATGTTCTATCTCATCAAATGGAATTAAAATGATGTTGACTTGTACCTAAAATTTATGCAGGAAATAATATAAATCTAAGCAATACACCAAAATACAGAACAATTTTTATTAACAATTTCTTGTTGAAAAAGGAGTATATTGTCCTTCCTGACAAGATCTCAAAAACTGTTTAATACATTTTATACATCTAAATCAATAACCGAGAATTACACATTATATTTTCAAAATTTATTGGGTCATTATAAGCATTCTTTGTCATCCAATGACATGATTTAAATCAAGAGAAACATGATTATTCTCTTCACTTACATCTTATACACAAATAAAACAGCATGTACAAAGAAGGGTGTTAATGATTTATTTAGAACACTTGTGCTTATCATACTGCAGTAAACTTATTATATGAACATGTCACTTGATGTTCAAGTGAAATTAACGGATTACAAGTATTGAAAAGCATAGGCATGTGTCATGTGTACAAGATTGAGAGAACGTATTACCGATTAGGTGGTGCATTATACATATAGGCATAAAGTCCCTACTGTAAGACCTCCAAGTAGACATATCCAATCTAACCTCACGTTGAAGCAAGTCTTATGAAAACAGGTATTGGCCTTTAAGAACCCTCAGTGACAAACAATCACAGGAGAGATGAGGAACAAACAATTCAGCACCTCTGCACTATATGCAAACTGCCAGCTGATGCTTGTAATTGGTGCAATATAGTTATGCTAGTGTTTGTGCATAATAGTTCTCTATTTGACATGCAGATGTACAGTAATCTTCATGGTAGTGGGAAGCACATATGCAATGTGAAGCCACTTGCAACACTGATGGACAATACACTGTAAAGATTTTAAAGTATAAGTTATGTTATAATTCCATAGGTTATATAACATCACAGTCAAACAAATTGTAATATCATGATTGTAAAACATTTTCCTATCAACTCCTGTTCATCCTCTTGCAGATCCGATGATGACAGCATAGCTCTATCAAAACCAGATATCCAATAAAAATTCTCTTTCAACGATCTTGGCTTGTGAAGTTTTCTTCAATTACCATACACTACAGATTGTCCCCAGACTGGCAATGTCAGCTACCTTCATGATGGAAGCACCCACCATATTAGCATCACCAATTTGCATCTGTTCTCACTTATCTCTGACATAACACACTCACAACTACACAGAACACTGTTCTGACGACGACTGACACTTGCAATGTGTTGAGGACAGCTGCCATTCATGGTCAAATACAACAGCACAACTAGTTGTCACAGCTAGTATCTGCATATATGTTCAAGCACACACTTCTTGCAGTGTTTCAATAGTTTTGTCCAACCTCAGTATTTCAGTCAAGTTGTGCCATTATTAAAGGGTGCTATTTAATTATCTGTGTAATGTATGTTCTGTTATGATTGTCCTTGGGTTTTATATATTGCAAAACATCACCTGCAACAGTATATAGCTGGCTGTTTGGTAGATAATAACTTATCGTTAAATAACTATGCGGCCACGTTTGATTTTCATCCCGTTTATTTCTCCAGTTGTTTTGTTTCCCAACACTGGAAAATGTTTGACACACTTTGCTTAAGTCCACAAATGTTAATTTAGAGGTGCTTCCTGACAACACGCAAGTACTGAAAAGCATAGGTATGTGTCGTGTGTACAAGATCAAGAGACTTTATTACTGACTACATGGTGCATTTACATAGGCAACAAGTCTCTATTGTAAAATCTCCATGGAGACAGATCCAGTCTCTCCTCAAGTCGAAGCAAATCTTATGTAAACAGGTATTGACCATGAAGGCTCCTCAGTTATAAACCATTACGAGAGCTAAGACGGGTCCCCCTTTAGACCAAGGATTCCACTCCTGTTGGCATACAAATTAATTTTACAACTGAAAATGATACATCATACGCACCATACACAC
This sequence comes from Schistocerca cancellata, assembly GCF_023864275.1. Taxonomy (NCBI): domain Eukaryota; kingdom Metazoa; phylum Arthropoda; class Insecta; order Orthoptera; family Acrididae; genus Schistocerca; species Schistocerca cancellata. Next base: position 692,099,901 of record NC_064627.1, on the reverse strand, counting down.
AGAAGTTGTCTTCCAGGAACCCAAAGTGATATATCAATGGCTGTAAATAAGACACCCAACTACCGAGTTATTAAGAAACCCAATGTAAAAATTTATCATCGTGATGTACAATCCCCGTGTAGTAAGATTGATGTAAATAACATATTCTTATCAGAGGAACTAAAGGATATCTCAGAATTATGCATTTATGACCAATAGATTAGACCTGAATTCATTCAACATACAAAAATAATTACATTCTTTTTGTTTTCCTACTACTGCAAGCAGGGCGGGGTAGCAATTTACATTACGAAAAGGAGTACGAAATAAAAAGTTCATCTTCATTATTGTTGCAATTTACCAATCACCACCTGGATATTTTGAACTTTTCTTAAATAAATTCGAGTCATTGCTAAACAAAAATTAAAACAGACAGTGATTTCATAATCTGAGGTGACTTCAACTTTGATTTTCTCACACAATGTAGAAAGAGAGAAGCCGTTTGAAACCTTACCACATCCCTCAATTTACAGGCTGAAATAAATGCTGCAATCTGAGACCACTTAAAAAAAAGTTCAATGCAGGCTTCAGTGATTGATCATCTTGACCAAATATCAAGATTGAAAATAAAGGGCAATATTGTTAACAACATGTCTTTAAGAGCCATATGTAGAAACTACAGTATGGATAATATAAACTACTTCAACAACGTATTAAACAAAGAAAAATGGTCATAGGTTTTTGAAATTAATGACCTACACAAAAAATTTACCACCTTCCTCAATACACTAACCCATTTCTTTCACATTGCATAGGGGCAATCCTGGAATAAACTACTGGATCACAAGGGGAATAAGAGCTTCATGCCAGGAGAAGAGGCTACTCCACAAAATCTGTAGCTTGAATAACTCTTCACATGAATTACAAGTGTAATAGAGTTCTACATGACTCAGTAAGTGAGCACAGAATGCAAGACTGGGTGAGCACAGCCTAACTGGATAGGCTGTGTGCAACAGTTTTTGTAGCCAAGAATAGAAGTCATGACCAAATCACAGGCAATGTTTGACTCCAAAAATATTAAATGATTCTATCCATGCACAACTACATTCTGCTCAGGTTTCTAATTCAAGGTATGTCTGTCTGTAATAATGCAGTGCAAGGAAGCTGATACAGTAAGAAGCAAGACTAAAACCAATGCGTACCCACTGAAGAAAAGCAAGGGCCTAAAAAAACAAAATATAGAATAAATTTCTGTCAACAATACTGGGAAAAGAACAGATTGCTACTCATTGTCAAGGTGACCCGTTGAGCTGTGGACAGGCACACTGAAAAGACTGTTAGACATTACAGCTTTTGGCCAAAGCTTCCTTCTTTTTCTTTGCTGAAGAAGGTTTTGACTGGAAGCTATAACATGTAACTGTCTTTTTGTTGTGCCTGTCTGCAACTTAATGTGTCATCTTTACAGTGAGTAGCAATCTATCCTTTTCCTAACATTTTTGACATTCTGACCTGGAGTCTCCAATGTTTGATAAATTTCTGTCAGTTGCAGATGACAACAGCAAGCCTACTGGGTATGTACCATGCATAAACGGTCCTACACTGTATTGTTTCCAGCTGGGAAAGAAAGATTTAAAGAAACACAATTATAAGCAACTGCAAACAAATGCAGTTCCTCCAGGAAAGCCAGCAGTAATATAGAATGGCATAATAGCAAAGTGAGTTGCAATGTGTTTCAAAGATGTGAGGCCTTTTAATGCTGTTTCTGATGAAGATTCCAGAGAAATAGGCCAAGAATTAATATGGAGAAATCATTGTTTCATGTGTTATGCCACATTCCTCTACAATAAGCAGATATGTCAAAGAACAGGCAAACGCAACTGGGAACTGCAAAATGCCTTATGTGATTACACAAAATATTAATAAAACATGTGCTGTGACAGTTGATTTGTCAACTGATTCGCACAAATGGGTGCACTGCTTGACGCTAACAGGACATTACATAAACACAGATTAGTCTCTTGTCAATAATATTTTATATCCAGCTAAATTCCTGCGTGTCTGGTAGGCAGGACTAAATGTTATGAAACAAACAGAAGAACGGATGGCCGAGTAGAACATATCACCAGACATGTTGCATAATTTTGTTTTTGTCCCACACCAGTGCGCCAAGACGATAAAAGCTTTGGAAAATCACAATCTACTTCCTTGTGCTGCTCATTGTGTATACAGAGCACTTATCTACACTTTTGGTGAATATTGCTTATTGGTTAATTGTGCTCCAAACATCACAGCAGCAATAAATACTGGAAAAAGGCACATCTCTAAAACAAGAAGTCATCACATGCTAGAAAACTTTGTACTCTATGTTACAGTCCTTACACAATCAGTATAATAAAATTGCTGCTTTACTGAAGGAAAAGAATTTTGCTTACAGATTACAGAGATATGATAGAGTTGCAAAAAGAATTGTGGAGGTGTAAAAGAACCTTCAATCCCATTAGCTGTTCTTTGGTTAGTTCAAAAAATATACAGTGTCAATGAGCATGTGATGAATTTAACTACTGTTGTTACAAGTAAAGTGAATGCAGTGAGCATCAATCACAATAATTTTAGCCTAAAAACTATTTCTGAACACATGTCAGATTATAAACTACTTACATATGGGGTACATCAAAGAACAGTAATGCGAACTTTTCTGTTCATCTGTACATCAATGATTTAAGCTTAAAAGTGGATGCTCATAAAATGATCATATTTGAGGATGACACAACAATTTTATTAAAACAGGAAAGTAGGGAAGAACTACAGCAATCACTAAACTCTCTATCAACTATAAACGAGTTGGTAGCAGTATGGAAAACAAATTCTTAGGACTACATCTGCAAAGCAATGTAAAATGGAACAAACATGTAGAATACCTTAACACAAAATTGATCAAGCTCTACAATCTCCTTTGTTCACTAAAATCTTGCGGTAGTGAGAAAAAGAGTATAGAGTGCATATCGTGCCCACTTTAATTCTTGTCTTAAATGCTGGGTCACTTTTTAGGGAAACTTTATAGCACCTACCAGCACTTTCAAAAGAGAGCCATCAGAATCATGTCTGGATGCAACCCTAGAGACTTATGATAACCTCTACTTAGAATCTCTGGCATTCCTCCTTAACCATGTATCACTGTTACCCTATCCTCATTCCATCACAACCTCAAGACCCTCTCTTCCATCTGCTTCACCTGGCCCTCATCAACCTTTGTGGATATGGACCCCCATCTCTTTGATGCTCCAACCACACTTCTGTCTACATTAAACCTACTAACTGCCAACAGTCCCTGCATTTTGACAGCTGCCATTCCTTCCACACCAAAAAATCCCTCCCCAAAACAGCCACCCGTGGATGGGTCATCTGCAGTGATAAGAACTCCATTGCCCACTATGCTGAAGGGCTCACAAAAGCCTTCAAGACAGACACTACCCTCCCTCACCCCCCCCCCCCAGACCTAGTCTACAGATTTCCCATTCCATATGCTCACACCTCAATCCTCCCACCTCCCCCAAGGATCCGCAACAAAAGAGCACCCTCCTCATCACTCAATATCACCCTGGACTGGAACAACAGAACCATATCCTTCATCAGAGCTTTGATCATTTCTCACCATGGCTTAAACAAGATACAACCCACCCAAGGTCCTTCCCACCTCACCACACACTTATCTTACCCATCTGAGGCCATACCATCTGTGAAAGCAGCTATGTCAACTACAAATTCTGCAAAGCTTTTTTTTTGTTGTTGTGACTACTAAACGGCTGTCCAACATGATGAATGGCTATGACCAAACCGCTGCCAAGAACATAGCTGACCAAGAACATAGCTGACCACCCAGTGGTACAACATGTAGCTCAACATAACATGCCTGAATTCAATGGCTGCTTCACCATCCAAGCCCTCTGGATCCTACCCTCCACCACCAGCAGATAGGGGGGATCCCTACCTGCTGGTGGTGATGATCGACTGATCCCATAGTCATCCTAGCCTCCATCTGCGGTACCGCACTGTCCCCACACCACCCACCCAAGTTTTCCCTTTCTTCACCCTGCCATCCCCTCCAAATTCACGTCCCCATGTCAGTTTAAGCGTGTGACAGTCCCCTCCACCTCTACGATAACCGTGCATCAAATACCTAGCCCAAGCACTTGGCTCCCCTCCCTCCTGTATTCCTTGCTGTCAAACTGGCTGACATCCTCCAAGCCCTCCCCTGCCCCCTCTCCCTCTACCCATACCAACCAACACAACTCCCACTCCAGCCTAATTCACCTGTCAAAATGCAACACAGGCATGTTGTGTCCCGCCAGTGCCATGTAGGCATACGTGTGTGTGTGTGTGTGTGTGTGTGTGTGTGTGTAAGGGGGGGGGGGGCATGTAGGTATGTGCACAGGCGAGCTACTCAACTACTCAATGCCTCTACTATTCGGTGAGTTGTCTCCTTTGCTCTGAAGCATTTATGGAAACCATTGTTGATCTTGTTGTTCCTTCAGTCCAAAGTTTGGTTTGATGCAACTCTCCATGCTACACTATCCTATTCGAGCCTCTTCATCTCCGAATAACTACTGCAACCTATTTCCTTCTAATTCTGCTTACTGCATTCATCTCTCGGTCTCTCTACGATTTGTACCCCCTACTCTTCCCTCCAAAACTGAATTGGTGATACCTTGATGTCTCAGAATGTGTCCTATCACCTGATCCCTTATTTTGGTCAAGTTATGCCACAAATTTCTTGTCCCCCACAATTCTATTCAGTGCTTTCTCATTAGTTATGTGAAACACCCATCTAATCTTCAGAATTCTTCTGAAGCACCACATGTCAGAAGCTTCTATTCTCTTTTTATCTAAATTGTTTATCGTCCATGTTTCACTTCCATACATGGCTACACTCCAGACAAATAACTTCAGAAAACACTTCCTAACACTTAAATCTATATTCAGCATTAACAATTTCTCTTCTTCAGAAATGCTTTTCTTGCCATCGCCAGCCTACATTTTATATCTTCTCTACTTCGACCATCTTCAGTTATTTTGCTGCACAAATAGCAAAACTTATCTACTACTTTTAGTGTCTTGTTCCCTAATCTGATTCCCTTAGCATCACCCAACTTAATTCGATTACTTTCCATTATCCTTGTTTTGCTTTTGCTGAGGTTCATCTTATATCCTGCTTTTAAGACACTGCTCTTCCAAGTCGTTTGCTGTATGTGACAGAATTACAATGTCATCAGCAAAAACTCAACTTTTTTTTTCCCTTCTTTTCCCTGAACTTTACTTCCTATTCCTAATTTTTCTTTGGTTTCCTCTATTGATTGCTCATTATACAGATTGAATAAAATCAGGGATAGGCTACAACCCTCCCTCATTCCCTTCTTAACCACTGTTTCTCTTTCATGCTCCTCGACTTGTGTTACATTGTCAAAAGCTTTCTCAAAGTCTGCAAATGCTATAAATGTACATTGGCTTGCCATTCTTCTGCGAAGAATTTGTACTAGTATTTGGCAACCATGGCTTACCGAAATGATAATTCAGTAATTTTCACACCATCAGCGACTAATTTTTTGGAACTAGAATTACTACATTCTTCTTGAAGTTAGGGTATTTCTTTTGTCTCATACATCTTGCACATCAGATGAAAACCCTTATATTCTTTGAAATAAATGTAATAGGTATGGGCAGTAGATTGCTGAAGACTGTGATATTCATAATCACTTTATCAGACAAACAGAAACTTACTCATGAACCAAATCAGCACATCCCTGTAGCAAAACAGTACTTTCCACATGGGTGTCAAACTTTATAACAAACTTCCCAAAAACATAAAAGCAATTACAGATGCCAAAATCTTTAAAGTCATGTTTACAGCATCACTGCTTTTACTCCAGTGAAGAAATTCATGAAATGTACTCTTCAAATACTCAATGTATGAAATGTATTATTTATAATTTTAAATAAATGTGCATCAAAATCACTTTCACCTCTATACTTGCAAACTGACTTGTCCAATATCTTACACAGCTAAGCTGCTTTTGTAGAAAACAGGATCAATAAAATATAACTTAACACAAAAGTGTGACTCCTGTATGGAAGCAAGCCAAATGAACTTCACTCCATATTCTCAGTTGAAAGAAAGCAAAATGTGTTTTCATAGGCTACAGAACCTTAACCATTCATTCATTGATTTTCGGTAATGTTTCTTAGGTCTTGACCACACTTTTATTTTTCCAGCAATCCGTGTTTCGGCTTTACGTCATTTTCAAAGGCTACAAAATACAACATAAAACTGTTATCAGAAGATATGAAAATATGATACAATTTAGCTACCATAGCAGATTCACAATGTTCTTGTATTATTTTATTTCAGTTCTTATTTTACAATCTTTTGTAGTCACAGTATTACAAACAGTTTTACAGGCTTTTTAATATGTTAAGATTAATATTGTGTACCCCTTTACCCCCTCCCCCTTCTTTACCTGTGTCATGGCGATCTACAATGTTTGTTATTCACAGAAAACAGTTTATGGTCATACAACCACAGAAGTTCTTATGTAAGTTATCTTGAGTGTGCCAACTTTAACCAGTTCCCTAACAATCCTCTAGTAATCCCTATAATTTTAGTGTTTATCAGATATTTATGAATTTTTACTGATGCTAGGGATATGTGCTGTAAGTTGTATGAAAAAACAAGAGACTTTTTAGTTAACAGACAGTTGGCCCCAGCACCAGTCAGTTTGTTCTTACAATGTATTAATTACAAAAAAAAGACACACATTGTTTTATAAAGTAATACCTTTTTGTAAGATATTGTAAAATGGTTTCCATGCTTTCTGATTAAATTGTTTTATACAATGTAACTATGAAAATTGTTGTTGTAAACAGAAAGAAAATTGCAATGTGTACACGTACCCAGTTCTACCTAGCAGTTTAGTCCACTTGGCTTCCAAAATCTTCCCTTGGTAGAAGTTTGCACTTGTCTCGTAATCAAGAATGTTGATGTGATACAATGTATCTATGAACAATTTTGTATAACTTATAACTGGTGTGACACTGGTAACCTAGGAAGCCACATTCTTGTTGTTGTAATATGTCTCTTGTTAATGTTGAAATTGTATCATATTTTCATATCTTCTGATACCAGTTTTATGTTGTATTTTGTAGCCTTTGAAAATGATGTAAAGTCAAATACATAAGGTAGGTGGAAAAATAAAAGTGTGGTCAAGACATAAGAAAAATTATCAAATGTGCATCCAAATGGCTGCCTTGTCTCATAGCATTTTCATGCAATGCAAATTGCAGCATTCATTCATTGCCCTCGAAGATGTGTTAATCCACTAACACAGGCTAAACAAAAAGTAATTCCATCCAAGTCTCACTGTGTCACAGTCTGCTCCACAATAGCCTGCTTCACCTGTGCATCACTCTCTTGCACGCTCACATGACCAGGTACCAAGATAATGGCCTGTCACTTCTTGTTGACATAATTAAAAAAGAATATCTTGAATTTTAGGGACTAAGCTGTCTCGCAGGTTTCAAGTGTCAGATGAAATGCACAACATTAAAGGAATAAATATAGATGAGGAATTCCATCACTTAAGTACCCCCTTTCCTGCTTCAGCATCCTCAGGACTGTGCGGAGTTCAATGACAAAGTCAATAATTATATATGAAAGACAAATATTGAAGACAAAATTGGGGAGTATTGCAGTTGAGCTGAGCCTATTCTTAGGTCTTTCATTGCACACAATCTGAAAATTATGGTTTATTTCAAATGTAATAAGATTTGAGGCATAATTAAAACTGCAAAGACATATGTCTATCATGATTCAAAAAGCTTTATTCAAATTCCTAATAGACTCATTGTTCTTGAGCAAATCAAGTACAAAGCACACCATGACTGGAAAACTGAATGATTCATGGACAGCAGATAGCAGCAAAGTAATTTTACATTGAAATAACAGATGTAATCCAAGATACCACATTCCAAACACTACAGACCAACATTATCAACAGCAGCTATTAACACAATAGGATAATGTTCACGTACAGACTTCAGTGCTGTTCCTATAGATTTTCCTACATTATCAATTCACCTTCCATTAGGTTGTTAACTTTCCTTTCTCTTGGAATCCAAAAAAGAACCTCTGTGGTTCACCAATCAACTATTTGTCCCACCCACTTCCACCGAATTATGTTCCCTGAGTCTTTTGTTATTCTTCACCGTCTAGCAAATTTCTACAATGTACCCCCCTTCACCCTTGCCCCTCTGTCACTTCCTGTGTAACCCTTAGTTTCAAATGGCTTGCATATAAAAATCCAAGTTTGACTGCTGTAAGTCATAACTGCTAACACACACTAATAGTAAAATTTCCTTTTAAGACAATTTTAAGCTTGGTTTTGAAAATGTATACAAAAAGCATTTCAGTCCAACTCTACTCTTCTGTTTATTTGTTTTCCTATACATCTGATAATTGTAGGGGGCAGTGGGTGTGGCAGAAGGAAGGGCAGCATGAGAATAAGAGTGAGTGAGTGTGTGTGTGTGTGTGGGGGGGGGGGGGGGGGGGGAGAAAGGATGGGGAGTTACATGTGTAGGTAATCTAAAGAGAGATGCACTTTAGCAGTCATTGATGCTTTGTTTATGCGGTCGTCTTTTTCAAGCCATTATGATCTTTTACTCTCACTATAATTACTAATTTATGTGTTTTCACTTACCATGATGATGAGCATAATCAAGAAGCAGAGCCCCACAATAATGGCAAAAGGCAACAGCAGAGTGGCACTTATGTTGAAAGGAATGTCATCAGTAATGACAATATAGTAACCATATTTAAAAAGATATCTGTTTTTCAGTGATGTGCCAGTTGCATCACTAACAAAAATTGATGGAATGTGGATTCCCTGAGGATGATTTGCAGTCATTGTCTCTGAAAACATTAAAAGACATTTCAACACTTTGTCACAAACAGCATATCACATTACCACACAGAACCTTAAATTATCACCTACTTAACACTTACATTGTGATATATAAAGTTTCGTAGCAAAAATATTATGATGCCTAGATTTCCTAATGTACTGACCAACCCGCCTTAAATGAAAAAAGGCGGTATTATCAATAATTTCAATAAGTTAAAAAGCCACTCTAACTCGCTAATAATGGAAAGTCTACTATCAAAGGTATTACGAAAAGGCTGGATTCCTTCTCACCCTAAAGATGACACAATGAGTTGCAGACAGGCACAACAAAAAGACATTTAACTTTTAGCCAAAGCCTTCTTCGTAAAAGTAAACACACACACACACACACACACACACACACACACACACACACACACACACACACACCTTAGGCACACATGACCACCATTTCCAGCAACTCGGCTCAGTCCTGTATGTAACTGTCACACTAAATTGAAGCAGCAATTTCGAGCGGGGTGGCGAAAGGTAAGGAATAGCAGGTGCAGTTGGGGGGGGAAGAGACGAGCACTGTCTGGTGGAGTGTGCAGGGACTAAAGGTGGCATGACAAGACTGCCAGGCATAGCATCCCTCCAACCAAACCCAAGCTATTTCCAACATTGAACCTTACCTCTACCAGTTCAAATCACCATCAAAATGGGATCATCCTCCCTCCCCTGTCCACCTTACAGGAATTACTTACTTCCAACGTGGCCTCATAATCCCTCCCCAGATCCCTTCCTACGAACTCCAACTTTTGAGCAGAACAAAAGGGTGGCCATACATAGCCTCAGAACAAATCCTGACCTAATCATCCTACCTGCAGACAAAGATTCCACCACTGTTGTTAGGAATCACAGGGGGCACCTGGCAAAAGTCCCCTTGGCAATTATCCAATTCCTTCACCAATACACTCTGCTAGAGTGATCCCATCCCAGAAGTCCATCATAACCTCCAATCCTTGCTTAAAGCCTTAGGCCTTCACAGAACATCTCCCCTGAACCCATTTCTTCTCTCACTCCTATGACACTCCCCCCCACCAACACACATCTTCTACATATTCCCCCAAAATGACAAACCCAACAGTCCTGGATGTCCCACTGTAGCTGATTATTGTGCTGCCATTGAATGAATTTTGGTCATCACTGACCAACACCCCCTAACCAACTGCACGAAATCTAGCCTCCCACATCGAAGATAGCAACCACTTCCTTCACCGACTCTCCCCCATCTCCACTCCTTTACTTTCAGGACCCCTATTCATCACTATTGACATCACTTACCTATATGCCAACAAAGCCGTCTTGTCACTTTTAAGCACTACCTTTCCAATGTCCTTCAGACTCCTTATACACCTTACTAACTTTATTCTAACACACAACTAGTTCTCCTTTGAAGCAAAGTTATACAAACAAATCTGAGGCACTGCCAGGGGTAGCTGCATGGCACCCTCCTGCACCAACCTATTTATGGGCCATCTAGAGCACACCTTCCAGTCTCCCAGAATCCAAAACGTGTGGTCTGGTTTTGGTTCACTGATGATATCTTCATGGTCTGAACTCAGGGTCAAGACATCTTATCCTCATTCCTCCACACAACCACATCATCATCTCTTCCATCTGCTTCACCTCGTCTTCCTCAAACAAGCATGCCACCTTCCTGGATGTTGACCACCTCCTCTCTGATAGCCTCATCCACACTTCTGTTCACATTAAACCCATCAATCACCAAAAGTACCTGCATTTCAACAGTTGACACCAAAAAAACCCTCCCATGCAGCCTATCCACCTGGGGATGGTGTGTCTGCTATGACAGAGACTCCCTTGCCCATAAACTGAGAGTCTCACCAAGTCCTTCACAGACAGGCACTATACCCTAGACTTAGTCCACAAACAGGTCTCCTGTTACACTTCCCCTCACACCCCCCAACACTTGCACTGCTCCCAAGTATCAGCCACAAAGGAGTGCCCCCTTCGTCACCCAAAACCATTCCTGACTGGAACAACTGACCCACATCCTTAACCATGGTTAGATTAACTATCTTCATGCCCTGAAATGAGGAGCATCCTACCAGAGATCCTTGCCATCCCTCCTAAAACACCTAATCTCAACAGCATCCTAGTCCATCGCTTTGCCACTCCCAATCCCCGCCCCTCGCCACAGGATAACATCCCTGTGGAAGACCCAGGTGCAAGACCTATCCAATCCATACACCCAACACCTCTTATTCCAGTCCTCTCACAGGCTTATCCTACACCAACAGAGGCCAGGCCACCTGCCAAAGCAGCTACGTCATTTACCACCTCTGCTGCAATCAGCTTTTCATATTGGTATGAGTACCAACTAGCTATCATCCAGGATGTGGGACCACTGTCAAACTGTGGCCAAGAGCAAATTAGATCGCCCTGTGGCACATCATGCAGCTGAGCATAACAGGCTTGATTTCAATGGCTGCTTCACTTCCTGAGCCATCCGGATCTTTCCCTCCATCACAACATTTTCTCAACTGCACAGATTGGAGTTATCCTTACAACACATTCTCCACTCCCATAATTATCCCAGCCTCAACCTACAATAACATACTGTCCCCACACTCTCCATCCAACAGTTTCCAACCCCGCCTTCCTATCCTTTCTTCTCTATTCCTATCGTCCACACTGTGTGTATGCCACCCCCTGCCAACACACCCACCGATCTTCCCTTACTCCTCTCATTTTTCACTCTGTCTTCCCCACCTCAGTGCCCCACAGCCTCCTGATGCTGCCCCTGACAGTCTTGTCATGCCCCCATCTAGTCCCTGCATGCTCTGCCCCCCCTCCCCTTCTATCACTTTCCCTTCCCCTCCCCTTTCCTGCCCCCTCCAGTTTGCTATTCATGTGACAGCCACATTCCGGTCAGAACTGCCAGTGGTAACCGACATGTGTGCGTGAAGTGTGCTTGCTTTTGTTTGTGTGTGTGTGTGTGTGTGTGTGTGTGTGTGTGTGTGTGTGTGTGTGTGTGTGTGTACTTTTTTGCAAAAGGCTTTGGCAACTCAACATGTCAGCTTTACATAAGCAGCAATCCATTCTTTTCCTAATATTGTTGACATCGTAATTCTCTTATTCATATTCACCTACCATGGTAATTCTGTTGATAAACCTAAAAACTATTACAAGTGAGAAATGAGCACAAATTTCAATGAACAGTATGATAAAAAATGCATTTTCTCATTTTAATGATTAAAAAAGTTGATAAGTTATCAGTGTAATAATGATAAATTATAATCAAGAGGTCAGATGTGCGACATCCACATTGTATAGTAAATGCAACAGGAATGATAAATCTGAACTATAGCTACCGCAGAGAACAAGCTGCAAAAGATCTATTAGAATTAAAAAGCAAAATGGAACATCACTATAGATGGACAGATGTTAGCAAAAGAAAACATGGCTGTGTCATGGGTGCTGTGAAAATGAACCGAGCCTCAAATTTGACAGAAAAGAACTTACTTCTTAGTTACTGGACAAGGTACAGAACTCAAAACATAAACATTATACTACAATGAAGAATAACAGTTGTTTAGTTGAAGAAGTCAATAACTTACAAGGAATATTGTTTGAGCTAAGAGAGAAAACGTAAGTTTTGAGTTCATAAAATAAATGTTAGTCCTACAAAGAAAATGTATAACTGCAAAAACTCTGTGTTGAGACTCCACAAACAAAAAGTGCACCAAGTCTAGACACTGAGGCAAAAGAAAGCTCATTAAAGAAGAACAAAGTATTTGTATACGTTGATAGCAATGGTAAACAAATATCTTATCAAATCAATAGCAACAAGACAGTATGTCACATCTTGAAAAATTCAACAACACTGCAGAAGCAACTTCCAGGAAAACAAGAAAACATAATCACAACACAGTTATACTGGCAAATAGCGATAACAGTAGTACTGCTGAAACTATGTGTTATGAGACAGTATGTTGAGGCAGTAAGTTTTGTGAAACAGAGAGACCTCAAGTTGAACTAGCATTGATCCTGGTATCAAGTGTGTTCTTGTAATAACTGAATCAAATGATACCTACTAAATGCACTCGATAAAGATGCTCACTGTTTATGTGAAATACCCTATGTTCTAGTTAAGCATCAATTAATTGTCCCCAAAACAGGACTTTGCAAGGTTTTCTGTTTAAGTGAAGAAATTAAGAAAGCACATAGATTCTATAACAAATCTGCCCAGCCTTCCTACAAATAACACAGCCAGACAACACTACACAAAGCACTAATAATGGCTTGTGATGAAGGCCTCCCGTCGGCCAGTCCCTGAGCAGAGAAAATCTCCGACCCAGCCGGGAATCGAACCCGGGCCCGTAGGATTGACAGTCTGTCGCGCTGACCACTCAGCTACCGGGGGTGGACACACAAAGCACTGCAAGCAATTAAATGGAAAGAGACAATCTCACACAACCCAAGTATGTGCATATAATCAATAAAGAACACTCCATTTCTGTGTGTGCAGTTTCCAGGCCCTTAAGTCAAAATACTCACAAGGCCTCAAAATGTGAAACAGTGGACTGCAGCCCCAACCCTCTGTCCTTTTATGTGCCTCACAACTTAAACAGAAGAGCAAATAGCCTGCTTGCTGATAAGGAATATAAGTATGGATTGACATCTACAGCACCTACGAGAGAGAATACAGATACTGCTAGTGGTGGCATCCTGAGACCAAAGAGACCTGGAGCTTTAAGTTAGAATTTTTAAGGCATCCTGTCAGTATACAAAGACCCTGGAGCACCATACATACGAAAAAAGTACACAAGTATACTTCATTGGCAGGCAGAGCAACAGCAGAGATGCTGGCAGCACCCATCCTTGCACATAAATCCCGGACAGAGTGAGTCGGCAGTGGAAGGAGGAGGACATGAGATGCTGGACACACGCCCATGTCTGAGCACTGACTGAGTAGAGAATGCCAGATCAGAAGGAGGGGGTGAAGGAGATGTAGTCCCTGCATCAATGCCTTGGCAATCAGCTTCTGTGCACCTGATGATGGCAACATGGTCACTTGCTGAAATATTATGCCCATTGGATAATGACATCCGGTCACTCATCCATGAAATCTTTGGTCACGAATTATGGCAGGAGACACTGATGAATCACAGTATACTCCTAGTTACTGTAGTTACTGGTCCAAAGATCTTTCTGGTAATTCAAGTATACATAAAAAAGAAATGATCGGCTTTAGTGCTGCAGACAAATGATATTCATTGCACTGTAACAGAATAATGGGAGAGCATTCAAGTTAAAGACTACAATTAGAATACTTTAACAGTACATTCAGTACATAAATAATAAAAAAAGATAAACTAGAGGTAATACTACAGGAGTATAAGCCAAAAGTTTTAGTAGTACATATGGAGTAAAAGAAAACCATATGGAAGTTTGTAACTGAAAATCACATAATTGTAAGTAAGTACCTATTGTACAATAATACATAAAGAAGGTGGTGCTACCAAATCTTCTAGCTAAGTATCAACCGAAAAAATGCTGTATATCACAAAATGTGCCAGAGCAATGAGTTTCGATACTACAGAAGGGGAAACAATATATGCACACAAGAGTTGCTGTGCATTAGATTTGTAACTATGTAAAATAAAAATGTCCTCTAGCAGTTTAAACTTACAGGTCATGAACTTACAGATTGTTAGTTTAAATATTGTTGGGGATTTGACTACAGACACAAGGGACAACACAGCCAACAGTAATATGACATTGAACTGCAGCATACGTACCACCTAGTAATAAACATATATAAACCCATCAAAGTGAAAGAGTATATGTAGTATATCAAACATACCTTCTACTGTACACCTGGGAAGTAAACTCCACACTGACAGATCAGTTTACTACTACTACTACTACTACTACTACTACTACTATGCATAGTAACAAAGGCTGGTGGATGCAAAAAGAAAATATGGGAGGACATTATACAAGCCAACTTGAGAAACAATTTTAATAAAACAAATGATAAGGGGAAGGGGGAGGGGGAGGGAAGGAGGGGGGGGGGGAGGAATTGTGACCGGAGAGGTAATTCATGCAAGAAATAAATGAAGTGCAATATGATAACAGAAAAAATGAATCACTGAACATTCTACATAAAATGCACTGCAGATTCTTCAGCAAAACAAAAGCATTTTTCATTAAGAAGGTTACAAATAAAGCAGAGAACTTTGTGATGCTGGAATGTTTGCAAAAGTTGGCTTAAAGGAGACAACCAGAACTATTTTCAAATGGTGCCACACTGTTGCACAGCAACACACAACTTCATGCAGCCTTGGTTACTCTTAATTTGGTCCAGCAATTCCGACGGACTGTGCCACAGCACCTTGCATCAGCTGTGATCTCTCACTAGCGATTTTCATCTATTTCAACCGCTAAACAATCACCTGGATGGCCACCACTTCAGGATTGGTGCTGATGTTCAGAAAGCTGTTAACTGGTTCCAGGAGGCATGAGACTAAACAGAGGAAGAAAAATGAGAGTGTAAATGAATGGAGTATAGTGGGAGGCATGTGTGCAGGGTTAGCAGAGGTTGCAGCGATGGGAGTGGGGAATCAAAGGATGGCACGCAAGACAAGTACCCACTACATAATCTGATACTGGAAAAAAAAAGATAGAGATGACACAGGCTGCGAAGCAACTATTGAAAATAAGCATGTTGTGCTCAGCAGCTAGTTCTGCTATTGGTGGTTACCTTTCCTCTTGCCCACAATTTTTGGCGATGCTCATTCATTTGAGTGTTGGTAATTGCGGCCATATAAATAGCTGTGCATGCAAAATATACAGGAGAGCCAGTTATAACACAGCTGATTTCTCAGATGACACACTATAATAGGGTAGGATATATATGTGGCACGACTGGAATGTGATGTGCTAGGTGGGTGCAAAGAACAGATTTTGTACCTGGATATTCCACAGGGGCACAGTCTATGTGGCAAGTGGTTGGGGACACATACAGTGTAATGATGGATAAAAATATTTTGTATACTGAATGGATGACAGAATACCATCTCATGGGAGGTGGGAAGGATTTACAGCATGATAAGAGGTAGCTGAAGCAGTGGAAATGTATGTTGTTAAACTGTTAGTGTACAGCAGGTAACTGGTGATGGTGGTGAGAGGAGGCAACCATTCCCAGTTGGTTGATGGGGGAAGTTGGAGAATTAGTGGCATGTGAGGATGTGGCATAGGAGATCAGCATGCAGACTGCTTTTCACCTGATGATGATTGCCTATGGAAGGTATTAGTAAGGCAGCCATGATAGTGTAGGTGGACCAGTCATGGTTGGCCAGACTATATGAGAGAGACTTCTAGTGGCCAAGGATAACAGCTATCAACATGGAGGCACTGTTGACGTTTTATATGGAGATTCCAGCCTTGTTGCTGTGTGATACTATTTTTTATTTCTTTCCCTTTCACTATAGATCTGGTTCGGCTAAACTGTCATTATCAAGTGACATGCAGTACTTACATATATAGTGTCTAGGTGGACTGACATACACATAACATTGTTGGCAACTGTATTTTGACTGTCACTCAATATTTGTTGAATTAAGGTGCTGATTAATTTGTTATGAAGTAATTTGATAGTTTTGCAGCTGCAATGTCATATGTTTACAAAGTATAACCACTATTGTACACATGTTATATACATTATTTGGTTGCATGTGTATCTATGGTTGCTGTATGTTCATAGTAGTTTATGTTTATAGTGATTTTAAGTGCTACAAATTTATGGGTTTTTATGGGTTTTTATGGGGTAGGCATTTTTTGTTTTAATGTGTATACTTTTGTTAACTTTTCGAAAAAAAAAATTCATAAATTACAAGTCTCATACATATTGTGTTGACACTCTGACATACGCAAGTATTTCATAAAATTTCAATTTCATGAATCAAAGGGTCCTCTCATGAACGTTCTCGAGGAACTTTAAGTTTATACACACATAAGAAACCAACTAAAAGACATACTGAACAAACTGATGGATCTTAAACATCACTGCCATTTAAAAAATGTTACTGAGATACTCAAAAAAGAAAAGCTATAAATTCAAAGCACTGTGTACTGCCAAACTGGATACACACTACTGGAAAACCTTAACACTCCTGCTCATATACAAACTCTGGAAACATTATGTAAGAGAGTCAACAAAATATGTACGGGAATATTATAATGTACAAATTTTTTTTTAAGCAGAAGAAACAAAAGCACTCACATGAAATAAAAAACATCTAGCCAATAAACACCTATAAATTAATAGCAGCTACGACTGCTATAAACATAGACTACTGCGACATATAGCAAATACAGATATACACTCAGCCAAATAATGTATATATAATCTGTATAATGGCTTGTAATTTGTAAACAAATGACACCATAGTTGCAGAACTGTCAAATTACTGTCACAATTTATTAATTAGCAACTTAATTCAGCAAATATAGAACAACAGTCAAAATACAGTTACCAACAATGTTATCTGTATATCAGCCTGTCTAGATAATACAGAGTGTGGCACGGGAACTTCCTTATTTAAAAACTCATAAATCAGAAAGTATAAGAGACATAAATTTAATTCTTTTTTCTTTACAAAAAGTAACATCTAAAGTTTTGAAAATGATATCAGAAAGGTGGCCTCCCTTCTGGTCAATGCTTTTGGAGAGTCGAAATCTGAAGTTTTGGTCCACTTTTTCCAACCTATCTCTGTCGATGTTGGCAATAGTAACACAAATACTGTCCCATAGCTCAGCCAGGGTCTGCAGATGATTGTTATACACCAAGGACTTGAGATAGTCCCATATGAAAATGTCACATGGCGCTAAATATGGTGAGCTTGCTGGCCACTGGGGATTGCCCCTTAAAGAGATAAGACGATCGGGGAAGTGTTCGCGCAACACGATTGTCGATGTTCGTGCCATGTGAGCTGTGGTACCATCTTGTTGGAACCAGACATCACCCACACTCATTTCTTCAATTTCTGGAAGAAAAAACCATTCAATCATGTAAACATAATGCTCAAAAGTGACCGTCACAGCCTTATCATTCTCTTTGAAAAACCATGGGCCAATAATGCAAACTTTAGATAGTGCACACCAAACAGTCACATGTTCTGTACACTGGGGCTGCTCAATAAGTATTCGGGATTTCGTGCCACTCCAATTCCACATATTTTGTTTATTCATGCAGCCTGACAAATGAAAATGTGCCTCGTCACTGAAGAACACTAAGGCATTATGAGGCAGCTCATCAATCAAGGCTTCACACACATTTTTTCGGGAAACAAAATCATGGATAAAGTGTGTGCACCATGACAGTTTATACATATGAAATTTCAACTCTTCATGAAGAATTCGTCTCACTGTGCATTCATAAATTGCAAGGGTAGCTGTATGTTTGGAGGAATTTAAAATCGACATCCTTATCCTCTCGATTTTTACAGGCATTCTGGTCATTCTTGAAGGTCCAGGTTTCTTTTTTTACACACTTCTAGTGTTCATAAAGGTGTCTACCGACATAACAATTGATTTCCCATCAGGAACATGACCTACAGGCACGATGTTGAACTGTTTCCTGAATGCACGCTAGGTTCTGATGACATAACGTCCATTCAAAAAGTAGGCTGCAACAGGGAATGCATGCTCCTCTGTTGCCCACTTCATGATTGCTACTACTAAACTAACCTTTTCTTAAAACAACATGTTAAGTCTCACACTTCTGACTGCACTCAAACCCATGCAACAATGAGTATCAGTCTCTGTGTGCTACGCGTTTCAAATGAGGAAGTTCCCACGCCACACCCTGTATATACTTAAGTAGCAATCCATGCGCAATGTTCTTCTATAACTTAAAAATGTATAATGAAAATAACGTCACCTGCATTATACCACAGGTCACTTGATAATGCAAATTTAACCAAAACAGATCTGTAGTGAAAGGCAAATTAATAAATAAAAATATCACAAAGCAGTAAGTCTGGACATTCCTTATAAATATGTCACTTGCTGAGTTGTACTACACTGTTGGCCTACGGAACATAAGTTGCACTGTTGATGATTTGTGAGCTTCATTTGGACAAAGGTTTTTATGGAGCCACTGGAAAGGTGAAGGCCAGCCTCCAGGAAGATGGCGCACTGGGCTGAGGAAAACTGAAATGGGTCTCCACTTTGATAGGTGCCACACATTCCACACAAAATAGTCTTTCAGTTGTGCCATCACCTTGACATGGCACATCTGCAGTGCAGATTCCCAATGTACTGAAGGTCATAATAAAATGTAAAGGAATAGATAAAAGATCTACTCACTAAGTAGCAGCAGGGGAATAAACACACAAAAGGATTTAACTTTTACAAGCTTTCAGAGCCAGTGGGTCCTCCTCCTGGCAGAAAATTTGAAGGGGAAGGAAGAGGTGTGAAGGAAAAGGGCTGGAGAGGTTTCGGGAAAGGGGTACTGTTCAGAAAAGTCACCCAGAACCCTGGGTCAGGGGAGACTTACTGGACGAGATGAGAAGGTAAAGTCATAATAAGGAATTCACAGAGAGGCATTATCTTCCAACCTAGTCCACATACAGGTTTTCCATGCTATTTCAACACAACTCTGAATTTTCCAACTGCCCCATGGACACAGCTGTTAAGAAATCTTCTCCCCCTCCCCACATTAACTAATATCATCCAAGAATGCTAGGCCTTCATCTA
This sequence comes from Schistocerca cancellata, assembly GCF_023864275.1. Classification (NCBI taxonomy): domain Eukaryota; kingdom Metazoa; phylum Arthropoda; class Insecta; order Orthoptera; family Acrididae; genus Schistocerca; species Schistocerca cancellata. Next base: position 692,080,201 of record NC_064627.1, on the reverse strand, counting down.
CTTTTCACCTCATCCTGAAATGAGCAACATGCTTCCAACAATTCATTCCACCTTTCCCAAATTTGTATTCCACTGCCTATGCAATCTATGAAACATTCTAGACAGTAGTTATTCAACAACAGTACAGTACAAGAACCATGTGCAAGACACCCTAACCAACCACCTGTGGCAGTAGTCATATCATATACCAACTCCTTATCTACATACGCGATCCACAAGTCACTGTACATTGCATGACAGATGACTCCTCATATCACTGCCCGTAATTCCCTTTCCTGTTCCACTCACAAATGGAGGCATGGAAACACATCTGTGTGTATGCTTCTTCACAGGACCCGATTTATCTTATCTAATCTTCATGGTTAACAGCAGAAGCATTCTGCAGTCTGTCACATATGCCGGTTCTCTAACCTTTCTCAAAAGTGTTTAGTGAAAAGGAAATAATCTTTCCTCAGGGAATCCCACTGGAGTTGACACGGTATTTCTGTAACACATTTTGATGGAACCTACTGGTAACAAATCTAGCAACATGCTTCTGAAATGCTTCACATCTTCCTTTAGTTCGATCTCATGAGGACAAAAAAAGTACACAAGAATGGATCATAGAAGTATTCTGTATGCAGTCTCCTTTATAGGTGATCTGCACTTTCCTAGAATTCTCCCAATAAACCAAAGATGACCATTTGCCTTCCCTACATCTGATCTCATGTGCTTGTTCCATTCCATACCAGTTGTGAACGTTATGCACAAATATTTAATAGATATGGCTGTGTGAGGCAGTATACCACTTATACCCTATTCAAACATAACACTATTTTTACTACTCATCTGCACTTACATTTTTCTGCGCATAGAGCACGCCGTCATCAGACTAAATATAAATTCTGTATAAGTCATCCTACATCCTCTTAGAGTTATTCAATGATGGCACTTTCCTGTCACTTGAAGACTGCTGCTCACCCGATACATGAGACTGTTTATGCATTTAGAGAACAAGAATGGTCCTATTACACTTTCCTGGGGTACTTTTGATGTAAATTTTGTGTCTAATGAACACTCACTGGATATCGCGCGAGGACAAAGTACTGGTATCTATTATTTAAAAGGTCTTCAAATCACCAACAAATGTCAGAAGCCTGAGGACTTATTCCATACTTTTGGCCTTTTTTTTTTTAACATTTTGTGGTGGTAGGCTCTATGTCAAACACTTTCTGGAAATCTAAGAATATAGAATCTCTTCATTCATAGTTCACAATATTGTCGCAGAAGAAGCTGAGTAGCACCATGGAGGGTCGTGAGTACAAAACTCACCTGGACTGTACAATTTTAATATCTATGTTCAGTTTGAGGACATTCTAGAAGTATCGAAAAATGTGAAAAATCATTGTACTGGAATGTTCTGTAGCTGTATATATATATACTGTATGTGTTCTGGGCGGAGGTAGTTCGCTCCGCGCTCTTGTATGTGCAAGTGCTGCATAAACCTTTGTTAAGTGAAGTTAGTGTTCATCATTCACTACTTACACCTATTTGTATGCGACATTATTCTGGTGGAGACGCTGGGTATTGGACCTAGTAACAGCGCCCCTTATCGACAACACATTGGCTCCCATCAGGCCATGACAGAGCCGCCGTTTACGTGGCAAGAAACACGAGTTTGAGCCATATTCAACCGATCGCAAATGATCGGAGACAGAAGGAGAAGAGGACATTACGATGACAGCAACTGTATGCCATCACATGAGACATCCTTCTGGGTTCTCTGGTGATGACGGCAAGGGTCCAAACATGTGACTGAAGGTATATGGGCGTATGGACAAATTTAACAAATGGGATGACACCATGTGTTTGGCTAATGTATTTTTCTACTTGGAGGGCACTGCCGAGCAATGGTATGAGAACAACGAGGAGAAGTTCACAAGCTGGGAAGTATTCCAGGTGGAACTGCGCAAGTATTTCGGCGACGCACAATGACAGAAGTGCAAGCCTGAAGATAAATTAAAGTGCATGGAGAGTCCAGGAGAAACTACAGCATCCTACATTCAAGACGTCCTGGAGCTGTGCAAAATAGTGGATCCTAGAATGAAGGAGGAAGATAAGGTCGCACATCTCATGAAGGGTTTTGCTGAGCCCTACTACCGAAAGAGGTTTAGACAACAGAAAACTTCATAAAATGGTGCTAGTGTATCGAGACAATGCATCAAAACAGAATTACACACAAGAAGTTTGAGCAGCATCCAAACATTGTATCGATGTCTGTGATGGAGGACGCAACTGATTTCGCAAGTGTTCGTCAGATAGTGAGAGAGGAAGTTCAGAAGGCGCTTGGATTGCACAGTGAGCAAAAAACTGAGACACTTCAAGAGGTCATAAGGAAGGAGTTGGAACACACATTGAACCCAATCTCTCATCCTTCATTTCCCTTTAAAACAGAGAGAGAGTCGAGACCCAGGTGGAGTTACGTTCCTACAATGCCGCATGAGGAACCTGTTTGGGCACCAAGCAAGACTGACATCTGGAGGACCCAGGATAACCAACCAGTATGTTTCCACTGTGGCCGACCGGGACATGTGGTGCACTATTGTCAAGAAAGGTGGCGGATATATGACGACGCCTGCACCAGAAGACAGCAGTCCGATCTTAGCAGACGCCAACTCCGGGCCGATGAAGATGAACAAGGTGATGTGGGTGCAGGATGATGTAGGTCACCATCGCCGCAAGCTAGCCACTGGAGAGGACGCTCCCCAACACACTGATCAATGTCTCCATCGCTGTTTAGAAGCTCCGGCCGATCACCTAGCCGCTGCAATCTGGAAAACTAAAGGGTGTGACCTTCCTTGGAGGTGAGGCGACCGAAGAAAAAAATCCCCGGCCATCAATCACTACAAAAATGATAGGAAACTACGTTTATATCCTCATGGATGGCTGACCAGCCCAAGCTCTTGTGGACTCTGGAGCATCATATTCAGACATTTCGGAGAAGTACTGTCGCCAGTTGCAGAAAACCATATTCGTCGACAGAAAAACATCTCTGCTGAAGGTGGCTAAGGTGTGAGAGTATAAGGGGTTATAACAGCCCTTCGAATTGATCTTCTTACAAGAGTGTAGTCATGACATCATTCTCGGATGGGACTTTTTGAAAGCTTCTCAGGCAGTTACAGATTGTGGTCACTCGAAAGATTATGCTAGACGAGATGAGATACTGTGGACAGGAAGATGCGCATCCGAGCTTGTAGAGACTGTGTGCTGGATGAAGTGATCATTCCTGCAGTCAGTGCTAGAAAGGTAACTGTCACGTGTCATTCCATGCATCAACCCATGGATCTTGTAGTGGAATGTAAGAGAAGCATACCACTGAAGTATAACTTGGTCATCCCAGCCTCTATCGTCTCATTTAAGAACAGATTCGGTGAATTGTGGGTAGTTAACTATCACCGAGAACCCCAGATCCTTCCAAGATGCATGTGCACAGCAAACACTCAGCCATTAAATGCAGAACAGCTGAGCGTCTTAGAAACCTCCGATGCCAAGTCTGTGGGCACAACTGGCACTACCACTACGAGACAAGATCTTCTGGCTCGACAATCACCATATCTCACTAAGGAACAACAGGAGAAGCTACTTGCCATTCTTCAAGTGTTCTCTGAATGCTTCAATCCAAGGTGAAGAGCAAATCGGACAAATCGAGGGTGAAGCATCAGATTAGCACTGGAGACCATCAACCAATAAGCCAGAGAGCATACCATGTGTCAGCAATGGAACGTCAAATAATTTGTGACGAAGTAGAAAAAGTGATGAAGAATGACATCCTTCAGCCTTTGCAAAGCCCATGGTCGTCACCAGTGGTCCTCGTCAGGAAGAATGATGGCAGTTGGCACTTTTGTGCTGATCACAGGAAGCTAAATAAGATAACCAAAAAGGATGTTTACCCTCTTCCAAGAACTGACAATACACTAGATTGTCTGAAGGGGGCTAAGTTTTTCTCAACCATGGACATGTACTCGGGATGCTGGCAAATCAAAGTTGATGAGGCTGATCGTGAGAAAACTGCATTCATCACTCCTGAGGGCCTATATGAGTTTAAGGTAATGCCGTTTGGTTTGTGTAATGCACCAGCAAGTTTTGAACGGATGATGGATAATCTTCTAAGGCACCTGAAGTGGACGATGTGTCTTTGTTATTTAGATGACATTATAGTGTTCTCAGAGACATTTGATGCACATATAACAAGACTGAGGGCCGTTCTTAAGTGTCTCCAACAAGGCGGACTGAAACTTAATCCAAGAAATTCTCTCTTTGGAGGAAAATAAATCACAATACTTGGACACCTTGTGTCAAACGAAGGTGTGTGGCCAGACCCAGAAAAGGTGAGATCTATAACAGAATTTCCTATCCCTGAAAGTATTAGGGAAGTGAGAAGCTTCCTTGGATTATGTTCTTATTACCGTTGTTTCATCAAAGACTTGTATCAAAGCCAGGTCACTTCAAGAGTTGTTAAAAGTGATGCTAAATTTATCTGGAGTGGTGCTCAACAAGATTCTTTTGATGTGCTGCAAAAAGCTCTGATGACTGACCCTGTACTTGGTCTGTATGATGAGAGAGCACCTACAGAACTACACACAGATGCCAATGGGTATGCGATCAGTGCTGTTCTGGTGCAAATTTCAGATGGAAAAGAGAAGGTTATAGCCTAAGCTTCCAGGACACTTACAAAAGTCGAGAGAAACTACGCAACTACAGAAACAGAATGTCTTGCTGTGATCTGGGCATATGTGCAAATTTCGACAGCATCTCTATGGCAGGACATTCACAGTTGTTACAGACCATCATTCACTTTGTTGGTTGACAGGTCTTAAGGTTCCAACAGGACGACTCACCAGGTGGGCACTACATCTATAAGAGTATGATATTACCATAGCATACAAAAGTGGAATAAAACACCAAGATGCCAACTGTGTCTCAAGAAACCCTGTGCAAGACCATCAAGACTTTGATGAAGGTAGTGACTGTCTCGCTGCACTCCACAGGATCTCTCTGCTGAGCAGAAGAAGGATGTCAAGATATCTGGTCAGAGGATGTGAAAGGACAATTTAAGGTAGTTAATGGATTACTTTGCAAGAAAAACTTTGATCTGTTTGGAAAGAGGTGGCTACCAGTGATTCCTAAACACATGCGCTTAGATGTTTTACAGAAATTCTGACACACACCTGAGGCTGGACATTTAGGATATACGACAGAATCTGCAAGAGATTTTTCTGGCCATCACTATGTGTCACACTGTCGAGAGTGATAGAGGAGAAAGGAAGTTCCTCAGAAACCACCTGGCCGACTCATACCAATTCCACCAGCAGAAACGCCCTTCCAGCATGTTGGGATTGACCTCCTTGGACGATTTCCAATGTCTGTGAGTGGCAACAAATGGATTATTGTTTGCACTGTTTATCTGACATCTTATGCCATTATAAAAGCCGTGAAAACAGCCAAAACATCCGAGATAGCCAAATTCATCATGGAAGACATTGTATTAAAACACAGTGCCCCAAGGTCATTAATTACAGATCGAGGGGAATTTTTTCAATTGAATCTTGTGAAAGAGATAAACCATTGGTGCAACATTTCTCATCACATTACGACTGCCTACCATCCGCAAACAAACAGGCTTACTGAACGCCTTAATAAGACCTTGGCCAACATGCTATCAATGTTCGCCAATGTTGAGCAGAGCAACAGGGATGAGGTGCTACCTTTCGTGACGTTTGCCTACAACACTGCCAAACAAGACACCACAGGATTTACGCCATTTTTCCTGGTGCATGGGCATGAGGCGACTATGATGATGGACACTGTGTTTCCGTTACGTCCTGATGACGTGGATGATGACTACATCGGCCAGGTGTTAACCAGAGCTGAGGAAGCTCAGCAGTTAGCTCGACTCTGCACGCTCAAGAAAACCATCACCGAAGATATGACATGAGCCACCGCCCTGTTGTCTACCAGCCTGGTGACCTCGTCTAGATTTTCACTCCTCTTCGGAAGGTTGGTCTCTCTGAGAAGCTACTCAGGCGCTACTTCGGACCTTATAAGGTTGTAAGACAGTTGTCTGATGTTACTTATGAAGTTGAAGATTTCGACCCCGACACAAGATGATGAAAGATCAGAGATACGGTCCATGTCCTTCGAATGAAGCTCTATAAGGATCCTTCAACCCAGGGTAAATTCGAAGCTCCAGTGACAGGCAACAATCTGAAAGGTGATGAAGAGCATAGCAGCAAAAGAAGTTCTAAGAAGATCACCACCAGGGCGAGAGTCAGTCATCGGGAGTTGGAGTATGCAGGACCGATGACTCGTCCCCGGACTAGGACGATGTAACATCGAGATGCTGTTCTCTTAAGGAGGGAGCAATGTTGCAGAAGAAGCTAAGTAGCACCGTGGTGTAGTGGTGATGATACTAAACTGTTGCATGGAAGGTCGCGAGTTCAAAACTCACCTGGACTGTACAATTTTAATTTCTATATTCGGTTCGAGTACATTCTGGAAGCATCCACAAACGTGAAGAATCATTGTACTGGAATGTTATGTAGCTGTATATATACTGTATGTGTTCTGGCCGGAGGCAGTTCACTCTGCACTCTTGTATGTGCAAGTGCTGAATAAACCTTCGTCAAGTGAAGTTAAGTGTTCATCATTCATCTACTTACACCTTCTTTTATGTGACAATATTATCATGCTATAAAAGGGTAATCTAAGTTTTGCACAAGTTATACTTTCTAAATCTGTGCATTTTGTGGCCAGAAGCTTTTCTCTGTCAAGAAAATGCATCATATTTGAACCCAGAACATTCTTAAGAATTCTACATGAAGAATATTGGTCTGTAATTTTGTGGGCCTGTTATTTTACCCTTCTTATACATGGGAGTCACCTGCACTTTTTTCCAGTCCCTAAGTAAGGGGATAATGCTCTGAAATCGAATTGGGAGTCCATCTGGAACTGGTGACCTGCTTGTTTCCAACTCTTTCAGATACTTGCCAAAGCTAGGGATGCCTATTTCTACAATCTCCATACAGGACTTTGTGTGACAGTCATAAGATGGTACATTTGTACAACCCTCTTGTGTGAATGGTTCTTTCAAGCATGGAATTTCAAACTTAAGCTTACCTTTCACTGTCTTCTATTGCTACACCACAATGGTCGATGAGTGACATACAGAAGTCTTCAAACCACTTACTGATTTTATGTAGCACTAGGATTTTCTAGGATTATGAGCAAGATCTTTGGCTTCTGCATAGCAGTGGAAGTTGCTGTACACTTTGAGCACCAATGTTTTTATAGATGCAGATATTTCTACTAACTTTGACTGTCAACATTTCTGTGTTCATTTGTGAACTGAGAGTGCAACAATCCCTGCCTCCTCAGCATTTTCTGAATTCTGATATTAACCTACAGTTTGTCTTTTTCATTATTAATCCCTTTCCTTGGCACATTCTTCTCCACAGAATGATTCACAGTCAGTTTAAACTCCGCCCATAATTCCTCTATGTACATCGTATTGGACTAAATTACGTCCATTCATTGGCTAAGTAGGAATAACAACAATGTAGGAAAAAGACAGATTGCTACTTACCGTGAAGAAGCTAAATTAAGCAACCAACAGGCAGACTTAAAAGAAACTTAAGCAAATATTTCGGCCACAGCCTTCATCAGCAAAAGAGAAACAGAGAAGCACACACCATTGATACTCACAAGCAAGCAGACCTCATGCACACATGACTGCCAACTCCAGTAACTCAGGTCAGAATGCAACTATAATGTGGGATGGCAGCAGCAGTCTGGAGTGGCCAGGGAAGGGTAAGCGATAGTAGTGCATCAGTGAGGGAACAAAGGAGCACTGTCTGTCAGAGAGTGCAGGGACTAGAATGCCAACAGGCATGGTGTCAGGAGGTTGCAGGGCAGGGAAGTGGAGAAAAAAGAAATGAAAAGGAGACGAGCAGAGAAAGATGGGTGATTGCACTGGCAACAAAGAGACTAGGAGGTGAGAATGAAGAGGAGATGATATGGCAGAGGGGGCAGAAACTATTGGATGGAGAGTGTGGGGACAGTATGTTGCCATTGGTTGGAGACGAGAATGTGTTTTAAGGAAAATCCTACTGGCATGGTTCAGAAAATCTGATGGTGGAGGGGAGGATCAAGATAGCTCAGGTACTGAAATAGCCACTGAAATCCAACAAGTTATGCTCAGCTGCATGTTGTACCACAGGGTAGTCTACGTCGCTCTTGGCCATAGTTTGGCGGTGGCCCTCCATCTTGGTGGACAGCTGGTTGGTAGTCATACTAACATAAAAAGCTGTGCTAATGGTTGCAGCAGAACTGGTAAACGACATGACCATTTCACAGGTAGGCTGGACATGATGGGGTAGAATAAAACTGTGACAGGACTGTAGTACGTAGTGCTGGGTAGTTTGATTGGTCAGGTCTTGCACCTGGGTCTTCCACAGGGATATGATCCTTGTGACAAAGGGCTGGTAGTGGCATAGAGATGGGCTATGATGTTGTGGAGGTTGGGTGGACCATTTTAGGAGGGGTGGAGAGGATCTGAAGTAGGATGCCCCTCATTTCAAAGCACAATGATAGGTAACCAAAGTTCTGGTGAAGGATGTGGTTCAGTTGTTCCAGTAAGGGTCTGTACTGGGTGATGAAGACAGCATTCTTTTGTGGTCTGTTCTTGGGGGTGGTGGGAGGATTTGGTGATGTGAGGGGAAATTGCACAGGAGATCTGTTTGTGGATTAGGTCTGGGGGCCAGTGCCTGTCTGTGAAGGACTTGGTGAGACCCTCAGTGTACCGACCAAGGCACTTCTTGTCACTGGAGAGACATTGTCCCTGTGTGACCAGGCTGTATGGGAGGGATTTTTTGTTGTGCAGAGATGATAACTGTCAAAATGCAGGCACTGTTTGTGGTTGGTGGGTTTAATATGAATAGAGGTGTGGATGAAGCCATCAGAGAGAATGAAGCAAACATCTAGGAAGGTGGCACACTGGGTTGAGTTGGACCAAGTGAAACGGATGGGAGAAAATGTGTTGAGACTATGAAGGAATTAAGATAGGTTGTCTTGAACCTGAGTCCCGATCATGAAGATATCCTCAATGAACCTGATCCAGACTAAGGGTTTGACATTTTGAGAGGCTAGGGAGGCCGCCTCTAGATGGACCACATACAGGTTGGCATAGGAGGGTGACATGCGGGTGTCCATGGATGAGCTGTAGATTTGTTTTTACACCTTCCACTCAAAGGAGAAGTAGTTGTGGGTTAGCATAAAGTTGGTAAGGTTTATGAGGAATGAGGTAGTGGGTCTGGAGTCTGAAGAATGTTGGGGAAAAATAGTGTTCAATAGCGGCAAGATCATGGGCATCCAGATGTTAGTGTACAGGGAGCTGACATCAACAATGATGAATAGTGATCCAGAAAGTAAAGGGGCGGGGATGGTGGGGAGTTGGTGAAGGAATGGTTGGTATCATTGATGTGGGAGACTAGATTGTGGGCAACTGGTTGGAGGTTTTTGTCCATAAGGACCAAAATTCTTTCACAGGGCACAATAATCAGACACTGAGGAATCCAGGATGCTGGGTTTGTGGATTTTGGGGAGCATGTAGAAAGCAGGTGTGTGGTACGTTATAGGGGTGGGGACTGAAATGGATTCAGGAGAGAGGTTATGGGAAGGGCCTAGGGCTTTAAGCAGGGGACTGGAGGTTGTGTTGGACTTCTGGGTTGGGATCACTGTGGCAGAGTTTATATGTGGAGGAATCAGATAATTTGTGGAGGCTCTGAGTCTGTTTAGGTTACACGAACATCCTCAGACAATGGCGTTACAAGGCCTTCTGCCATGTATTCACTGCAGTTCATAACAACCTTTGTCTTCAGGTAGGATGACTAGGTCAGGACTTGCTTTGAGGTTGTGCATGGGTATTCTTTCTTCTGCCAAAAGGTTGGTATTCTGAGGAAGAGACCTGGGGAAGGATGGTGAGGTTGAGCTAGAGGCAAGGAATTCCTTGAAGGTGACCAGTGGGTGGTTAGGTTGGAGGGGGGGAAGGATCATGGTTGGATGGTGGTATGAACTGGGAGAAGGAGGTTTCAATGTAGGAATTAGGTAGGTTTTGGTTGGAGGGACTGGCAACAAAGAAGTGCTTCCATTGCAAGGATCAGGAGAAGGAGAGTAGTCTAGCATGGTTAAATTATGTGTACAGCTAAAGGCAGTGCCTTCGCACAGGACTGAAGGCAACTTCGGATAGGACTTAAACTTTTTCTGTGGAGCTGAGGGTTTTGATGAAAACATTAACAACAGTGCTGTGCGAATGTTTCGGCTCTGGATTTGGTAGTGTGTTAGCAATCAGTTTTGGAGGATGTGGCAAGTTTAAAAGTTCAGATAGGCAGAGTTTAGGTGCTATGAGGGATGGACAAGGAGTAACACTGTGGGTAGAATAAGGGTTGGATAGTGGTGCCCCAAGAGGGCAGTAAGATGTTAGCAGGTTCAATAATTATTGGAGCTGGTGTCTGGAATGCTTCTCCAGGCACTGGAGAGCAAATGACTTAATTCCAGAGATGTGATGTAGGGAGCAGGGATTCCACAGAAGTATCCTCTTGCAGTGGAAGGATAGATGGTTCTAGGGTACCTGAGTCATTGAGATGTGTTTTTGCAATTCCAGGCTTGTGAGGGCCAGGGATTGGTGGAATCTGAAAAGGTAAAGGTCATTTTGAAAGGAGGCATGGGACCCACAAAAAGAAATTTTTATGGTTAGGCTTTTTGGGAGGATTCCATGGTTTAGGCAGCATTTAAGAAATAGGATGTGGGACTGTGTTTTAGCCAGGGAAAGGGATAGTTTTCTAAACTGGTGCAGGAAGGTGGAGCAGGGGTCCACTGTGGAGCAAAATAGGTGTTGATGGTTGTGAGAGAAACTGGATAAGAGGAAAGACATGCAACAGATATATAAAGACATGTATAAATACGCACAGGTATGCAAAAGAATGCACAGATTTTCAAAAATACACACAAATAGTAAAAAACTATGTGAAACTACATAAAAATATGCACAAATATGTTAAAAATGTACAGTAATGTGGTGGAAAAGGAACAGATGAAGTATGTAAGAGTGTGTGTGTGTGTGTGTGTGTGTGTGTGTGTGTGTGTGTGTGTGGTGATAAGAAATGACAAGGGGATGGGGAATAGGGTTAGCAAGAGGATCAAAAATTGGTGTAGCACAGGGAGGCGTGGAAAATAAAATGCTAAGGTAAGTCAGGATGAGGGATGAAGTGGGAACAATAAGGATAAGTATATTTATAATTACTAGAGGAAAGAATCTGGGGCACCAGATGCTGCAACAACCTGTGCCACCATAAAGCCAGTGTTGTGCACAAACGATCACGTATTCAGTGTAGCTCGGAAGTACGTACAGTTTGGAAGTCAGTGAATAAACAAAGGAAAGAAGAAGACGAATGGACTATGAGAAAATTAATGCTATAGAGAAGAGTAACAAAGGGAAACATTAAGTGGTATGGCAGCAACAATCTGGAGAAAGCACAGACGGGGAGAGAATAAGAGGGTATGGGTGGGGGCGGGAAGACAGAGGAACACCATCTGGCATAGTGTGCCAACAGATGCGGCATCAGGCAGTTGTGGGGCAGGGAGGTGGGGAGAAAAGGAGTGAAAAGGAGAGGACCAGGGAAAGATGAACGAGTGTGTTGTCAGAGGGTGGCAAGCAAGGAGGCTGAGAGACAAGAATGGGGAGGAGGCAATAGAACAGAGGGGGTGGAAACTACTGGGTGGAGGGTGTGGCGGCAGTATGTTATCAAAGGTTGAGGCCAGGATAAGTATGGGAGTGGAGAATGTGTTGAAAGGATAACACCCATCTGCACAGTTCAGAAAAGCTGTTTGTGGAGGGGAATATTCAGATAGCCCGGGTAGTGAAGCAGACATGGAAATCAAGCAAGTTATGCTCAGCTGCATGATGTGCCATAGGGTGGTCTACTTTGCTCTTGGCCACAGTTTGGCAGTGGCCATTCATCGTGGTAGACAACTGGTTGGTAGTCATGCCAATATAAAAAGCTGTGCAATGGATGTAGCAGAGGTGGTAAATGACATAGCTCCTCTCACAGGTGGTCTGGTCCCTGATGGGGTAGGATGAACCTGTGACAGGACTGGAATAGGAAATGCTGGGCATGTGGATTGGGCAGTTCTTGCACCTGAGTCTTCCAGAGAGATATAATCCTAGTGGCAAGGGGTTGGGATTGGGGATGGCATAGGGATGGACTAGAATGTTGTAGAGGTCAGGTGAGTGATGGTACACCACTTTAGGAGGGGTGGGAAGGATCTTGGGTAGGATGACCCTCATTTCAGGGCATGACAATAAGTAATCAAAGCCCTGGCGAAGGGTGTAGTTCAGTTTTTCCAGTCTAGAATGGTACTGGGTGATGAAGGGAGCACTCCTTCACAGCTGGTCCTTGCGGATGGTGGAAGGATTGGGGGTATGAGGGGAAATGGCACAGGAAACCCAACCCCATTAGGGGCTGGGCCACCTACAAAAGGACCCATGTCATTTACCAGCTCTGCTGCAACAACTATACAGCTTTTGATATTGTTATGACTACCAACCAGCTGTTCACCAGAATGAACAGGCAACGCCAAGAGCAAAAGTGACCGCCCTGTGATACAACATACTGTCCCTACACCCTACATCCAAGTTTCCAACCCCCTCCATCTTATCATCCCATTCTCATCTCCCAGCTTCTTTGTTTGCTACACTCTGACAATGCAGTCACAAACCTTTTCCCACTCCTCTACTTTTCACTCCTTTTTTTCCCACCTCCCTGCCCCACAACCTCCTGATGCTGCACCTGTTTTCATTCTACTCTCTGCACATTCCACTGGACAGCATTCCTCTGTCCCCCACACGTAAACTACTGTCTCTTACCCTTCACCACCCCCTCCAAATTTGAATTCTGGCCTGAGCTGCTGGAGTTGGCAGTCATCTATGCGTGAGGTATGCTTGCGTGTGTGTTTCTCTGTTTCTCTTTTTCTGATTATGTGTGTGGCCAAAAGCTTTTTGTAACTGTCTTTTAATTGTGCCTGTCTGCAACTTAACATGTCTTATTTGTGGTAAGTAGCAATTTATGTTTTCCTACATTGCGTATGTGTCTATGTGAAGTTTCCATTGTTTCATTGGCTAAGTAGGATACTAACATCTACTTACCTGCTCTTTTCAGATTCTCCTGGGCTTCTTGACATACTTATGAACTTCCATAAACATTGTTCCTGTGGTGACCTCACGATAATTAATCTCTGTCTACAAGCTAAGTAAGTGGCTTAAGCCGTAAAATTCAAATTAGGAGTCCTCTGGACCTTGTGGCTCATTTGTTTTCAACTCTTCTGGTGCTTATCAAAGCTAGGGATGCCTATATGACCTCCGTACAGAATTTTGTGTGACAGTCAAGTTAAGCTACTTAGCTACTAAGCAAGGAACCGACACTATTGCTGAGGTCAGTCCTGTTCACGGCTACAAGATCTAAAATATTTACATTGTTTGTAGGTTGTCAAACTAACTGCTCAAGAAAGTTTTTGGAAAATGTGTACAAAAGTACTTCGCAAGATTGTCCAAACCACCTGCAATGAATCCACAGACATTCCAGTCTGCACACAGTAAGCTAAAGTTTCATTCAAATAATACTGCATGCTTGGGGTACTTCCACACTACTGGGTGTACACTTCCTTTGAACGATTCTACAACTGCTACAGTGGAATCAGATTATCAGTGAAAATATCCAACAATTAATTTGTGTTCACCTAAACCGGTTAATTACATACCGATAAATTTCCCCACAGACTCAATTTCAACCTTGATAGACATAATATTTTTGCTGTTTCAATGAGCACATCCCCTTCTATGATATCTAACATTTCTTTTCATATACATTCTTTATATATTTTGGAGCTTTCTACTTAAAATTGCATCAAGCTCTTGGTTCCATCAGTTCCTTGTATAATTTGAACACGGCTGCTTTCTTGGAGGATGGTAAATTCAAGGACTTTGTCATGAATGTTTCAGCAATTTGCAGTGACATTTTAAGTGTCTTTGTAGGCAATCTGATTTTTCTTCTCTATTCATATTGACTGCTGAGTGTGCATCAAAGGACACTAGACTTTTGCTTAGCCTAAAAATAAAAATAGTGCACTTCACATGCACCCTGCTTTTTGAGTAGCTGCTTCCACTGTGTAGTGGAACACTGACCTTGAGGCACTCCATTCAGTTCCAAACCAAAGTACCCCTATCAGTTCTAGGTATGATACTGCTTGGACTTCTTTTCAGACGCGGGCAGTATTTCACTAAAGGCTAACACTGGCGGTCCTGACAACTAGTAACCTCCCCCCCCCCCCCCCCCCTCCTCCATGCCTGTTAGGACCATGCTGAAGGAGCAGCTACTTATCCACTTACAGCAGTTACTGTGTGGTGTGTATACTGCAAAGTACCCCCTCAGCACAGCTAATGGGCAAAACAAGCAACACTTTAAGTGTGTCATGTGAGACTCCAGTTTCTTTAGTACTGCTACTGCTACAATCCCAGGCAGCACCCAGCAGACTGCTGACTGTGGCCAACAGTGTCTTCAGCTGTTTGTGAACTGCAGCCAGTTCCCTCTGCATCCACACACAGTAAGCATACTCCCTATCCACCCTAATACTAAAATTCAAATTAAAACAACTTGTACTACTAAACTTCTTAAAATCACAAATGGAAGCTACTGGACTGAGAGTGTCACTGACACCAGTTCGCTGGGTGTTGGCAAACAAGGAGAATCTTTGCCACAACTTCTGCACAAAACTTTATGTAGGCACGAGCTCCAATTAGTTATTCACTCAAATGGGGGGAGGGGGGGGGGGGGTTGGTTAGTGTTTAACGTCCCGTCAACAAAGACGGAGTGCAAGCTCGGATTAGGGAAGGAAATCGGCCGTGCCCTTTCAAAGGAACCATCCCGGCATTTGCCTGAAACGATTTAGGGAAATCACGGACAACCTAAATCAGGATGGCTGGAGACTGGATTGAACCGTCGTCCTCCCGAATGCGAGTCCAGTGTGCTAACCACTGCGCCACCTCGCTCGGTATTCACTCAAATGAATGGCCAATATCGACATTGGGCAAGAGCAAAGTTGATCACTCAATAGCATAACTTGTTGCCAAGCATACCTCAACAGGTCTGAATTCAATACCTGTTTCACAACTGCCTCCCTCCCAATACAAGCTTCTTTGAATTATACAGATGGGAATTGTCCTTGCAATACATCCTACCATCTTTTAATCATCCTGACCTTACTCTCATGTAACCCAGCTCCACCTCTCTCTCTATTCCTTCTACTTCATTCTTTTAATCTATTTTCTGCACAATCCTTCTCTATTTCTTTTTACCCTACCTCCAACCCCCACCCCCACCCCTCTTACAACAGATTCCTCCATCACGGGATGTGCCACAACTTTCCCTGCCTGAACTAAGGTGGTCTCATTGGTACCACACTCCTACCCACTTCCCTTGCTATTTTTTCTTCCCAGCTGTCTGCCTCGTTTCCCTCCACACTGTTCTTTCCCTCTACATTACCTTACTCGTCTCATTCCATCTGACACAATCCTCAACTCCTTGCTGGCTGTAGTGGTGAAAGTACAGCAAAAATACCACTCGGAAAATTAAGACATTGTATTATGACAATGTTTTGTAACATTACTGTCTAGGTGGTATTTTTGCTACACACCCTCACTGTTCTTTTCAGGTTTGTGAATATGTTTTATAAATAGTGTCTTGAGAACTTTATCATTCACAACATTTGATATTTTTCACATCAGGAAGAGCTGTGAGCTTATTTTTTTACTTACTCTATATATTAGCTCTTCCCATCATCAAACTTATTTTTTAATTGAGATAATATTTATTTAATATGTACATTATACATTTCACACTGGTTTGAAACACTACATGCATTGTTTTGGATAGATGATTCTGCAATTTCAGTATGCAAGATTGCTTCGTTTTCAAGTTTCTCCTCTACCTTAGTTATGCAGATAACTGTCATGTCCTTGTTCATAATGGAGCACCTTCTTGACTGCTGCACATTTATTTTGCAGCCAAGCCCCCCCCCCCAAAAAAAAAAAAAAACTAGTAACAAACTGTAGCCACTGGCTCTGGAAATTTTGTGCCTCTTTTCAATCATACTGCATTAAAAATGGATTTTGGTATAATACGCACACCACTTCACTATCCTAGGCTGGTACAGAGACAAATCAAAGATCAGTTTTCATGCTCAATCTGGATTCTCCAAGGTCCTAATACTGTTGTATCCACTGCCATGCCATGCACTGAGGAATATCACACTATGTTCCAGGCTGTGTTGCAACCAAAATTTCTTATTAAACAGAAAAGTCCTTATTTCCACCTCTCAGTGAGCAAATTACTGAGAATCGGAGAACTGTTGAGAAGTATATATAAAGAAGTGGATTGCAGGTAACCAAAGTTGGTCTATTATGAAAAATTTAGTAAGTTCTTTAGATGTCTCATTTTAAAAGCAAGTGATGCTCCTATCACTGAAGGAACATCTGTGCAATGAACACTTATGCAACATAATATTGTACAAATATTCAACAATAATTGGGATTTACTGTAGTGTAGAACAGGACTCAATGCCACAGATGGAGTGTGTGGTAGGAGTAAAATTCTTCATTTATTGCATTTAATATTCTTAAATGTTTGTGTTTTACTAAATAAAGAAATTGTGTAAAACATTTTCTGCCAGTAGAATAATTCACCAAATTCCGTATTACTCACCTTCCACTTCTCTCATTTCTTATAGAATCAAAGTGAAATACTCACCGAGAATACTAGAATTTACATTGTGGACTATTGCAGCACTGTAGTTGGCATTCTGTGCATTCCTAACTTTGCTTTCAAAGGTGCAATCACCCCTTTTGATCAGTACCATCCATACAGCCAGGAGATCTCCATCGGAATCCTGTGGCGGTGGCTCAATGGGAGAGCATGCATTTAGTGGATTAGCAAGGACCAACATTCCCTGCATCAGAAAAAATTTTCACTTGCCACAGAGAAACTGATTTGTTGTTACATTTACTTTTCTTATCCAGAGATACTCTCCCAGTTTAAGTATTTTTAACACAGAACAGCTTCTGATACACAATAACACCAAGTGGTGCAATAAATTCAATACTCTTGATCATGTTGAACCCACAGTTGACATTAATGTTACTGATTACTTAAAACCATCTCAGCTGTAATTTTACACATTTATTGTGATACGAGCTGTTTCATTTCTTTGAACACCTTCAGGTTTCCAAGTTGTGCTGAAGTCACAGCATAGCTGGTCTGGTTTGTCATATGTAATGTTGAAGCTTCACCACAACTCAACAACCTGAAGACATTCAAAGAAACAAAACCAGCTGTAACATAATAAATGTGTAAAATTTGAGCATGATGTGGTTTTCTTTAACCATTACCACCCAATACCAGTGATGCAAAACTACACATGCCAAACCAGAAAATAAAGGCTGATGACAGCATAACAGAAACCTCTGTACAGAAACACAGCTTAAAATAAAAAAGCAATGGAACAAAGAGAGTAAACTATATTCTTATAATCACATTACTATCCACAGCCTACACCAAAATCTCAGATATCTGACAAGAAACTCAAAGAAAAGCAGTTTTTCCATGAATATGAAACATTTGACAATTTCTAAGGAAAAGCAACATTCATTGCGGCGTAACAGCACTACATCTGTATGAAGTTAATGACAGAGATAATAAAGATGTGAACTGTTATTGTGGTATAAGCAACAGTGCATTGCATCTCACTTATAAGGCATCATCTACTGCAGGCAATCTTTACGCTGTGACTCCAGAAATAGAAGGCAGAAACAGCAAATCATGTGACATTCGGAATACAGTGAATAATCCTGTTTGATGACTGCTACAACAACTGTGGAAGGCTTGAGGTGCTATTGCTGTGTATGTACATTGCACAAGGTGTGTTCAAAAAATAACAGGAATATTTGTTTTTTTGCAAAAATATTCATTCATTTATATCAATGTTACCCCTCTCAAACTACTGCTGATTAGATATTCTACATTGTTGTTGGTGTTTTTTCCAGTCCTATAAAGGCTTCTAAAACCCAATCTTTCAGATACCTTTTCACTCTCAGAAACACATTTTTTAATCTCATCTATGGTTGTGAATCAAGGCCCTTTTTTTGTGGACAGAAAAGAGTACACAAGCAACAAAGTGTGACACAGATGCATTATTAGTCTGCAAAATCCGTGAATTCTTTTGTCACATATTTGGAACTTTTTTTTCTCTCTCTTCACAGTTCTTCATGCAAACCACTTTGTATTTTTAAGTATTATTCCTTATTGACTGTTCAGCCTTGTGGCAAGAACTCATGATGCACCATGCCTTTACAATCACAGAACACAGTGAGCATAACTTTCACATTTGATAGCACTCGTTAATGTTTTCCTCTGGTCTTAGTGATCCAGAATTCTTCCGTAGGAACAACTGAACAGTTTCAACATTGTATCCATAATCGCACATTTCGTCAACTGTTATTATACTTATCAGGAGTTCTGCATCACTGTCGACTTCATCTAGTTCATAAAACACACACACACACACACACACACACACACACACACACACACACACACACACACACGGGGCTCCAGCATGTATATAAAAACACGTGCCTATTTGAAATGCATTGTGGCGTCAGAATTTCAAAGCAAATGGTGAAGAACTTTCAGAGATTTACAATTTTGTACAAATGAACATTTATCATCTATATAAATAAAAATGTAAATGTTCATGCGTTCAAAAATCTTAAATCTCTGAAAGTTCTTTACCAATAGCTTTGACATCTTGACAACATTGCAATCGATTATACGTGTGATTTATGCACCTATTAGCATGCCTCATACAATGCATAAATATATATGTAATAAATGGAGGGGAACTGTATATAAATACGCAAATTTCGTCTGTTCAAAATCTTAGATCTCTGCAACTTCTTCATTGTTTGCTTCAAAATTATGACACAACGATGCATTCGAATATGCGCATTTTTATATGCCTATTTTTTAATATATATATAATTTTATTAAGATGGTATCTGTTCTTTCAGACATGTCTGAAAGAACAGATACCATCGATGACCAAGCATCTCGTTAGAATGAAATTACAGTGAAATGAACACCCTTAGCTGCTTACAGGCATTGACATACGTCAACAGGGACCGATGAAAATGTGTGTCTCGACCGGGACTCGAACCCGGGAACTCCTGCTTACATGGCACACACTTTATCCATCTGAGCCACCGAGGACACAGAGGATAGCGAGACTGCAGGGATTTATCTCTGGCACGCCTCCCGCGAAAACCTGTGTCCTCGGTGGCTCAGATGGATAGAGCATCTGCCATGTAAGCAGGAGATCCCGGGTTCGAGTCCCGGTCGGGGCACACATTTTCATCGGTCCCCGTTAACGTACGTGAACACCTGTAAGCAGCTAAGGGTGTTCATTTCACTGTAATTTCATATATATAATTTGTATACAAATATGTAATATATAAAGGAGAAACATTATTACCAAATATCTCAAAAAGTATTTTTTACACAATACTCTAATTACATTTGAACATGCATAGGCTTTATATTTTTAATATTTATAATATGTAAACATACATACATAAAAATATATAATAATGAAACATTAATAGCAAACAGGAAAGTTGTATTTATGGCTTATCTCAGGGGCGGGCAGGAATCCTGCACGCGTGCAGTTAACAGGTGTTCTGCGTGTACACAGGGGCAAGCTGGCCACCCGCTTATCTCCCCTCCGCACCATACCTTCTGTCTGCTCCTTCCTCTGCAATGCGTTTTGTTTCCTAGCTTGCTTTATTGAATGTAGGAATAAGATTAGTAATAGTACTGCTTGAAAGATATCATGGTTTGAAAGAGTACCTATTACCTAAGATATGTTTTATTTAATTATCACAGGTGGAGTGGAACAAAATTTCTGCATACAGACAAACGCAAGCATTTACTTAAATTTTCATCACTGATGTTTGCTCTTAACCGACACTTACTAATTCAGCAAATGGTTTTCCAGCTCTCGCTATATTAAGCTCGTACTGCTGGGCTATTATTGTTGTCATCCTGAAAAATTGAAAACGGTGCTCCATAAAATGTTAAATCAGTTACATGAGAGACACGACTTAAGGAAGTCGCAGATCTCTCGTGACTACAGCAACTACGACAGATTCATCTAGTATCGTCAGATCGCTCTTCTTAAGCTCAGTCAATTTCCCCATCCGCTCAGAATCCCACAATAAATTGTACTCGTCCTTGTGAAATTTGTTATAATGGCCTTCAATACTAAACTTCCGCTGACCAGCGAGAATACTGCCACATATTAAACATTTTGAATTTTCACGTTTTTGCACAAAGAAAAAGTGATTCTCCCATTACTTTTTAAAACATAGCAAATCTCCACTTCTCCGTTTCCTTGTTTCACTCTGCATTTTCCGGTTCTTGAAATACAACGTTGACTACGTAGTGGTCGCTACGCATCAACGACCGCAGCTTAGCCTGGTACTACACTGCCGCAACCTGCCGGCTGTCGCCACTGCTCCAGTCGACGATTGCACGCGAGCAGCACACGTGCAGCGCTGTGCGCTCATGAGCCGCGTGCAATGTTTGCCCGCCCCTGGCTTATCTGCTTACAGTTAGAATACTACTACAGAATCTGAAAATGCAAGAACAATAGATAAGGCTCAAGGTCAGAGGAAGGTGAAAAGGGGAGGGGGGAGGGGAGGAGATGGACAGAGGATAGGAGGAAATGGATATAGAAAGCAGACTGGAGGAAATGAAAAGACAGATGAGGGCAGGAGGAGATGGAGAGGGAGGACAGAAGAGAAGACGGACAGAAAAAGGGGGGAGGAGGAGGTGATGGACAAAGAGAGGAAGAGGAGGAGATGACAAGAGAGAAGGGGGAGGGGGTGGAGATTAGGGTGTACTTCCACTTCCCATATATTTTAGAAAAGTGTGCTTTCTGTTTTCTTTCTCTTCTATTTAACCAGACTGAGCCACAGTAACGCGTGGCCAAGAACAGCTAGTAAAAAATAAATAATCACCTACGCTGCCAAAACACACACAACCCTTGTTTACAACTGACAAAACACTATGAACTTTATATGGCTAACACTGTACAGATACTTTTCAGACATGTGATACTTTTCAGAGATGTTTACCAAAAACAACAACAAAACAACGTGCAAACTGCACTAGTACAACACACAAAATTACAAAATTCCGAATACTTTTTAACACACCTCGTGGATGTCACATATGGGACAACAGACAGAGATCATCAAAGGTCCACAAGTTCTGTACAAACTGCTTCAAACATTGCTACTGCATGAAGCACCCACATTTCCCAGAATCATTTCTTAGAGGGAGAGCTTAGAATTACACTGAGCGTGTTCCACTGATTCCCAAACTGCGCACCACTGATTGACTGCAGCAGCAATTGGGAACAACAGTAGTGGACCAGTAATGTGTTCTCAAATGAAGCCAGTTTGGGGTAATGAGTAATTCTGAATACCAGTTACTGTGGGACGCAATACCATGCCCAAAAAAACCTTTAAAATGACAACGGTGTTGGATGTGAGGCTGTGATCTGGTGAGCATCACAATCATTGTAATAATGTCACTGAATATTTTACAGATGATCAAATGAGACAAAATGGTATAATCGTATGTATGTGTGCCTATGCATGTGCTTGTGCTTGTGTTTGTGCTTGTGCGCGCACACGCGCATGCCGCCAAAACTTGCAAGTGAATTTCATAGCCTTCATAGAGGTTACCTGGTGTAGTAATCCACGAAGAAGGTTTTGTTTTGGAACTGCAGGGGTTAGTTATAGCTAGCTCTATGCCTAATTAGATGAGCTGTAAAAAGTACCAATCTGAAATTTTTTTAAATTACTAATTTGTTCTGTTAAAAGTTGTAAAAACATGTTTCGATGGCTTTGTGCAATGGTGTCAAACCTAAGAATTGTCTAACAGTATTACAATCCAAGGGGATGAATTAAAGGACTTAAACATGGGTTTCTCAAATTTAAAAAGACAAGGAGAGAAGGTATCTGCAAAAGTAGATAAAATATCTAATACAGAAGTGACCTTATTAAAGTTACCTAAGTTACAGAAGGAGATAATTAAACAGTGTGACTTAGTCAGGAATGAAGTTCAAGGACACTTTGGAGAGGTAAATTGTAAGATGCAACAAATACAGGAATTGCCAACCCATGAATTTGAAAGTATACATAATCAAATCTCAGATACGTATGGCCAAGTAGAGGCATCAGTAGAAAGTAAAGAATTTGGTGAAGTAATTAGTGCCCCAAATGCTTAGACTGTTTTAGAAGAGTGTCTGCAGCAGCTAGACAGAGAAAAAGTACAAGAGAAAGTTGATTCTACTAGCACTACCACCAATTCTTCAGGCGACACTGTAGGACAGCACTAGGAATTTCATAAGTTGTGGGCAGCATTAGGAAATAGCCAGCAAGAAGTTAAGAAAATGACTGTCAGCAATAATGGGGTGAGATGTGGGTTGATGAAAGTACTTCAACTAGGAAATGATGTGAATTTATCACAACAATTTCCAAAGTTCAAACCTAATTGGGATGTACACCCTACTTATTTTTTGTGAGTATTTTTTGGATCATTACCCAAGAAATGAGAAAATTATAAGAAAATAGATTTTACACTTAGGTAATTGGGAGGGGATGCGACAGAATGAGGGACTGCTCATTCGGAAGATTTTAACTATTTTCAGGAAAAATTCAAGAGAAAATACTGGTCATCCAACACACAGGAAAAGTAGCTTTAGAATTACTAGACCCGAAATATTACCTAAGTTCTTGGGGAAGTTAAAAGAATTACAATGAGTGGCATCTAACTCGATCTACGTATTTAGATAACCCATTAGAAGACTCACATCTTTTGAAAGTATTTGTACATAGTTTAGCACACTATGTAATGAAGGAAATTTGGTATAGCAGGTGATAAGCGATTTGCTGACCTACGCTGAAGCACTAGATACTTTAAATAAGGAACAATGTGAGACTGTAGACAGAGAAAACCAGGGAATTAACAACAAGGAACGTCAGCATTTTCCAAACAAATTTGAAAAAAAAAGAAAAACATAACTTATGTTGTGTTCATAACTGAAACGTCAAAGGAATTTGAAAGACAGGAGAAAGAATGATACAGTCACAAGTGTTTGTGCCAAACACGATTAACAATCATACAGAAAGTCCAATACCCATATATGGATCTGTGTCAAATTACAGGGCAATTAAGGAGAATTATCCAGTAATCATAATAGAAAATGTAGAACATCCTGGGACAGTGATAAGACCCAGGAAGTGAAAACAGGATCACCGGCCCCTATACAGAAAAGTTTATTGCTTTTGCAGTCAAGATACATATGTGAAAGTGGTGGTTGGAGAAGTAGGAAAAAGTCAAACAAAATGTACGGAAGAAAAGTGTATGTTTATAGAGAATATGGTAGTGAAATTTCACTGATCTTACAAGATTTATTGCAAACAGTGAAAAATAAATACCTGTGTCCCATACTACTTGTTACTGGTGTATACACTACAAGGTGATACAGGAAGCAAATGTAAATTAATCAAACAAGAAACACTTGCACCTAAAAGTATAGCAAATTTTTAATTTATACAAACTTTAGAAATAGTGCCTAATGTTAATTTACAAGTATTATTTGGTACAGATTGGTTGTTGAAATATAAAGTGATTTTAGATTTTGATGTAGAATTACTATCTTGGAAAATTGACGGTTACTGGGTAGTAGTAGCTTTCAAAATGTGTCCAGCAATAGACAAACTAAATGTTGGTGAATAGTATTAGTAACTAATCCGCAAATAGCTAAGCAGAGAAGAATTTATAACTAATCTATAAGATCAAATATATAGTAAAGATTATGAATGCGTCCTCTTAGAGGATGATCAGAAGAAAGAATTGTACAATACTCTATGGAAATATAATCAGTACTCTCAGATAAACCAGTAGTAACAGGGGATTACATTTCCAAATTTAAAATAAAATATGAAAAACCATTCTTTTGTAAATCCTGTCCTATACTGTTAAATTTAATATCTGCAGGACAAGAGAAAATACGATGATAGAAAATCAAATCAATGAATGTATTAGTAAGTGTTTACAATGCCTTGTTGGTTGTTAAGAAAGCTACACACAAAGTACACCTGGTTTTAGACGGGCGCACTCTCAGCAAAGATACTTAAACTGAAAGAGATAGACGTATGTTATTGATGAATTGCTAGCTACGCTTTAACAAGTCAGATATTTCATTTCAATAGATCTGACAGACAGATACTGGAATGTAAAATTACATGAACATTCAAAACAGTACACAGCCTTCTTGTTTGACTGAAAGTCATATCAATTCAAAGTACTGCCTTTTGGCTTAAATATTTCAGTTTCAGTATTTATTTATGCTTTAGATGAAGCTTTGAGGAAATAGTTGTTACATGAACTGATTATTTATGTACATGATGTTTTAATAGTGTCAAAGGCATGCAAAGAGCACTGTACTCTATTAACAAAACCTTTGCACAAGTTTTACAAGAAAGGTATTAGGACTAAACTGCCCACATCTCGCTATGGCAGAGAGGAATTAAACTTTTTAGAACATCTCACACGGGTACAGGGAATCAAACCTGATCTTGAAAGGATAAGGGCTATAAAAGATTACCCAGAACCCCAAAATGTTAAACTATTATACTCTTTCCTCAGAATGGCAGGATTTCATTCTAGACAGAGCATGGCCAAGTAATGAATAATCCAGGACTATTAACACTATTAAAACAAAGATCTAAATCCAGATGGGACAAAGGAGCATCAGAAAATTTTAAGAATAGCAAAGAAGCATTAGTGAATGCTCCTATACTGTATTGTCACGCAGTGCACGAATCATTTAAATTAGTAACCAACACTTCAGGATATGGAATCGCTTCAAAACTCTTTCAAGAGGAATGGAAACCTGAAGCTGAGGAACATAAGATTATTGGTTTCATAAGCAGAAGGCTTAATAAGAACAAGTTAAATTACACTGATACGGAAAAGGAGCTACTAGTTATTGTTTGGAATATTTGCAAATTCCAAATGCTGAGTTGGGGATCACAAAGAGTTATTTACAGTGACCCTCAAGCATTAACATTCTTGATGGAGAGCAGGTTACTACACAACCTTTTAAAGAGGTGGGCCTAGTTTTTAAAAAAATTCCAAACAGAAATTAATTACATAAAGAGCTCTAAGAACCAAGTTTCCGATGCACTGTTAAGATTACCTTTAGCTATGAATGAAATGAGATGGACTGAGACCTGGTGTCACTTTTGCAATCAATTTCCTGACCTTAAGTTACACTAATAAGAAAGTTAGTATCTTAGCATTAAGAATAAAGCAGGAAATAAAAACAGATATATATTTTAGCATTAAGTTTTAGCAATGAGAACAGGCTTTGTTGTTTACCAGCTGCGACAATATTATCGACAATAATTGACGATTCCATGTTCTGGAGATTAAATTCTACTGCATCTAGTTGGAAATCATGCATAACACAGAATGTTGAAAGATCGAACATGTTTTATCCATGACGGATATGGACATTTTGGTATATGTAAGTGCATAAAACACATGAATAAATTTTATTAGTTTAAGAATTTCAGTCAGATAATAGTAAATCTACCACAACCTTGTGAAGTATGCCAGAAGGTTAAAGATGACAACAGCCATCTAAAAAATAAGTTTTATCAAATACAACCATAGGATTGCATGATTTAACCACTGCTGAATTTTTTTGGGCAATTACCTACAGGTTGCAGAGAGGGTCATTTACACCTTTGTACTGACAGAATGATGGTCTAAATACCTAAAACTTTATTAATTAAAACAGGCCAACACATTTACAGTAATAAAATGTTTGAGAGAAAATTTTAAAGATGTGAGTCAGCCTGTTCTAGATTTTTAGAATGTTCTAGAAATTTTCTGAATTTTTTTAATGTTCTTGAATGTTTTGGAATGTTCTCGGTGCTCTATAAAGAGGTGATTGGCACAGTCCTTCATTGCAAATTAGGGTATTATTGAATTCTTCAGTGGGTTTGAGAGTACTGGAGATTAATTCTGAGCATTTGAGAGTACTTTTTATTGTTGCGTACTAACATGTTTATGATTTTTTGAGTGTTCATTTTTATTATGTTCTTGAATGTTCTCGAGTGATCTGGAATGTTTGCAAGAAACAAATGAAAATAAGGACCATGCTAATCATTCTTTTCAGCTAGCACTAAATAAAAAGAAGGATGAATAACACTTTTACATTGTGTACTGGAGGCAGGATTAATTTTCACTGATAACAATGTCCCTTCTACAAAAGCCTCTGATGCTGCAACTGAAGAATCAGGATAATAGTAGCACAATATCTGCCAAACCCAAATGCCATAAAAATACTGGGAACACTCAGCAGTGATGTCTTGGGGACATTCTGGAAGATTCCATGTGTACAAATCATATTCAAAGAAGGATGGGACAAGATACATACAGAACTACAGAACCGCCTCTTTCACAGTGTCCCAAACAGAGACAGACTATGCGATGTTGTACAGGTGGGCGCATTCCTCACCAATTAGTTGCCGCATATAGGGTCAAAGCAATTCTTATTATTAAATGATGCTCCTCTAAGTGTAATTGTAAATTTTTTGTTGCCTAGGTCTGACCATAGTGAAGAACTCCTATTACATCCTATAAATGAAGTATAAATATTCTCCAAATACCTATATCTTCTTTCAAGATGCACATACCCACGTTAACACTTTGTGGCTCCTACACTGCATGGATTATACTACAAAAACACGAGCAATTTATGACCTTCATCGGGCATTTCTCAGCTGTGTAAATGTGTTGCAATGTTTGTCTTCCATCTGGCATCTATATAAAGGTACTTTATTAAAAGACACAGATGGGAGCACCTAACACACTTACTGGCAGGAATAGAATTCAGACAACATTCTATGTTACTTGCTTTGCAGCATTCACATTTCCCTTGCTGCTGCCTACCATGCCTCAAGGGATCACATGCACTGCAAAGGGCATCAATTGTTGTCTGCCACATCCTTTGTATTTGTTTTCGAAACAACCTTAAAGAGTATAGTACTGAAAAATTGGTAAGATCTAATTGTCCACAAGCTGGAAAAAAACAACTTTTGTTTCGCAGATGAGACCATTTGCTGCTTGTTACATGAAAAAACACTAGGATTATATTTACTTTGACAGCAAGACAGAAAATGACTGTGTCCAAAGTAAACGCCAGAAAAAAAACGGGAAACGACAGAGAAGATGAAACATGCCTGTATACTGGACCGTAATGAAAAAATAAGGCTGGTGTGGATGATAGCAACCAGCTAATCGACTACTTCCCTCTTGAGAGGAAGCAAAGTGGTGGAAGAAAGTTTTTTGAAAAAAACGTTTTCACAGTTACAACAGGGGTGCTTATTACTATGTCCACCATATAACAGCCTGTTTGAGGGTCAAGTGACAGTATGTTTGTACGATCCTCCTGCATCAATAATTTGTTAGATGACATTCAAAACCCCCAGATTTCCTGTTTCTGTATTCTACTGCCACAGTTGAATGGTCAATGAGAGACAGGATAGATGTCTTTGATATGCTTAGCCATTCTACTTAGGACCAGACTTTTCTCAGTTTCTCAGTAAGATCTTTTGCTAAGGTATGATGGTTGTAGTTGTTGCATGCTTTTTACAGATGCACTAATTTCTACTAACTTTTCTGTTGTCATCTCCACATTCTTTTTTGAACTGAAAGTACAACTTCTCTGCCTCCACAGCAATTTTCTAATTTTGTTATTAAATCATAGTGGTTCTTTCCTGTCCCTAATCCACTTACTTGACATATACTTCACCAGGGTGTGATTTACAATTCATTTAAACTTTGCCCATAATTATTCTACATCCATCATACTAGTATTACATATGTCCAGAAATTTCCTAACTGGAATTCTCAAAACTGCTTATCTGTCCCATCTAGCAAAAATACTCTTTGAAACAATACAAAAGGGTGCCTAGTTATGGACTGTAACTAAGTTCACACTTCTCGATTCACCTGTTAACTCAATGTTGTTCACAAGCACTAAACCCTTATTGAAGATTTATGGTCACATTCTAGTGTGTTGCTGATTCAGTGGAACTGCTATCAATTGTGCAGTGGGACTTTGTTTCCATCTTCAGAGAGTTGAGGGCTGTAGGAGAGCTCACATTTACACCAACTCACTACAAAATTATATAAATACTTTTTAGAGAACTCTTTTGTGTTTGTTGTTCTCATGTTCAATATTTACAACATTCGGTGACAAAACTCTCATTATGTAGAGCAAAATAGCTAAAGTGAATTTCAGAACAGTGCTTAAGAGAATGACATTTCTCCACAGCTTCTACCAACTGTTTCTGGGTGTTTACGTTGTCAGCAGAAGCACTTCTTCCCACCTTCCAAAACACCATCAAGCCTCAACACCAAAATATAAATGCCATCTCCAGAGTGGGTAGTCTCTTGCTACCGTCACACCTTGCTGATGTCCAGTGCTCGCACTTCTCGCATCATCTCTGCACAAACATAAATTGAAGCAGGCACGGTGGATATTCGTTACATGCTAACTACCTAAAGAAAATATTTTTGCACAAACATCTTTCACCTGGTTGTGAGGAAGAGGTGGAACCATCTCTGTCCATAATTCCTCTATGTCCATCATACTGGTATTAAATGGTATCCATTCATTTTTGAACTGGGATGCTACTAAATGCTTATCTTCCTTTTCTAACAAATATGGTCTCCTAGCTTTCATTGATGGGCGTATTAATTTTAATAACCATTGATGCTATAATGACATCGTGATCACTAATTCCCATCTCTATACTGACACTGTCAATAAGAACAGGCCCATTTGTAACTACAAGGCTGAAAATATTTCCATTGCAAGCAGGCTGTCAAATTACCTGCACAAGACAGTATTTGGAAAATGTGTTCAATGCTACTTCACAAGACTGCCTGTCCATAACATGTGCAACAAATCCATAGGCGTCTCAGTTATACTTGGTAGGTCAAGCTGTCAAATAATATTGCACGTTCAGGATATTTTTGCACTACTGTACATAGAATTTCTTTGAATGATTCTGAAACTATCATGGCACAATCAAGTGGTCATTCAAAACATACGATAATTAACTTTGGTTCACCTAGATCCATTACACCCATCCACAAAACTTCACAGTCAGACTGTTTCGACTTTGATAGACACAATATTTTTGTTTTTGTAATTAACACACATCCTTTTATTGTGTCTACTCTGTCTTTTCATCAGAGGATCTTGAACTACTATGTAGCCTAAGAAACCCCCATGAGCACTCCACAACTACTCTGCGACACAAGTAGCTACTTCCTTTGTGTATGACTGGCATATCAAGTGGAGTCCTACAATTCTCCATCCCACACAGTAGGTCCAGAAATATGCAGCCCTGACTCAAAGAGTTGACGAAGGCTTTGGTTGAGATCCTCCACTCAGCTCTAATCCAAAGGAGAATGATGCTGCAAAGTGTGAGCTCTGCTTACAAAACGTGCATGAGGCCAGCAGTCTTCACCACTACTGCCAGCTGCCCATATAAACTAAGGCTGGTATCACAACCCAAGCACAGACATCATCGGTGACAACATGAGCCACAACTTGCAGATTCCACCCAGCACGCTCAGTAGCCACAGGAAGGACCTCCTTCACATCTCAGATGAAGCCCCTAGGCAGACATACCAAGTGCACATTGGATTTCTTTCTTGCCTTGGACGCTGTTTCCCTATGATGCCCCGTAATGCACGTAATGTTGGAGGTCCAGATAACTAGAAAACTCTTCCTCTCCCCTGAGCCTGCTCGGACCCTGCTGGAGGAGCAGCTACCTGTCTACTCACACAGTGAATAAGCAAGGCCAGTTGGCTGGTCTCCACATTGACACTCTGCCTCGAATGACACAAATGCGTTACCACCCGTCACTTGACTTGCAGCGAGGGCAGTCCCACTTGATTGGGTACACCGCAAAGTGCCTTGGCAGCAGAAACCGTGGGCAATATAAGTGACACCTCAGGTGTCCCATGTGGCATGCCACAGGCTCTGTCATCGCTACACCCCAAGGCTGCCTTCTCAAAACTGCTGAATGTAGCCAAAAGCATCTTCAGCTGTTCGCAAATGTGTGCTAGGGTGTGCATAGGAATTACTAACTCATGTAAAAAATCACTTACAAATGATCAGCATGTAGCCATTGTAAGGTAATTTGTGATGTGAAAATGAAATGACTGACACAAAATCATCATTATTTATTAAGAAAATGATCCATGGAACATGAAACTGACTAACTACCAACAGTGATGCTCTCTGTACTAGAGAGTGCTTCACTAATACAGTTTAGATTTTTGTCATCTGTTGTACGTTGTTATTGCACGTTGTTACATGTGTTTAAGAAAAGAATGCTTTTTCCACTGTTTCTGCAGAACTAATATCATGTAAAATGAATGTCTCAAAAAAGACAGTATATTTCAGTATATTAGAAAAAGCTAGTCACTCAGAGGTGTGTAACTATGAAAAGCAATTACTGCTACTCACCATACAGAAGAGTTGTAGTCATAGACAGACACACCTTCTCCACCCCTGCACTCCCAACCCCTTGCCTCGTGGCCCATATCCCTGCAATATGCCTAGAAGCAAGACCTGCTCTATATACACTCCCACAACCTCCTAGTTCAGTCTGGTCACAAGCATCACCTATCCTATGATAGGCAGAGTACATGTGAAAACAGTCACATGATCTACAAACTAAACTGCAACCACTGTGCTGCACTCTACGTTGGCGTCATGCCAACAGAATGTCTGTCCACATGAATGGCTGCTGACAAACTGTGGCCAGGAGACAGCTGGACCACCCAGTCACTGAGCACGCAGCCCAAAACAATGTTCCTCATTTTAATGACTGCTTCAGAGCCTGTGGCATCTGGATCCTTCCTATGAACACCAACTTTTTGGAATTGCATAGGTGGGAACTCTCCCTGCAAAATACCCTACATTCCCATAAACCCCACCCCAAGATCTCAATCTTTGTTAGTCTCTGCTCCTGCTCTAGTGCTACACAGCTTCTATTCCACCAATGCACCCATTAGTGTTTTTATTTTTTCCCTCATCTTCTTCCCTACTTTTCTGCTCCCATCCCCCCCCCCCTTTCCCCAACCCTCCTCAAACCTTCCAACCACACCTAGCAGCCCTACCTGTCTCCACCATGTCCCTGCATGCTCACACAAGTTACCACAAGCAGCACTTTGCCTTTTCCTATTCCTACCCTGCTATCCCTCCCTCTGCATGCTCCAACTGCCCTTTTACCCCACCATCCATCAGGTGCAGTTGTTTGTGGTCTGGCCTCAGTGCCACAGACAGTGGTCATGTATGTGACAGTTGTGCTTGCCCGAATGTGTGTGTGTTCTCCACTTTAGAAAGAGGCCTTTAGGCCAAAAGTTCAACATCTGTGGCAGTCTTTTTGTTGTGTCTGTCTGCAACTCAACATCTCCTCTATATGGTGAGTAGTAATATTTACTTTCCATAATACTGTTGTTATTCCATCCTGGATTTCCTGTTGTTTGAAACATAACTGCTATCTGATATCTACAAAACATGAAAATAATATTTGTAATTCTATAATTAGTATGATATTCAGTATTATTTAAAATTGTTTAGAAAATCATATTTGTTGAAGTTTGTATTAAAATATCAAGTTTTATCAAAATATTTATAAATTCAACTATTTTGCGTCGTTCCGTAAAACAAAATAATGTACTCAGTTTCTCGTTCCACGATAAATTTTCATTTTAATTTAATTATGTATTAATTTAATCTATGTTCTACATGGTCCAGTCACATTAATGTGACCACCTGTGTTCACTGGCAATGTGCAATATCCTCTCAGAGAAGACAGGTGGCAGTGGTAACAGTGGAGAGATGCAGGTAACAGTGCAGTCACTGTTGTAATGCAAAAATGGAGTGATTGTCTGATATTCAAAAGGGCACAATCATTTGCTTTTGGGCAAAGGATGGAAGCATTTCTGAAACAGCAAGTCTGGTAGCTGTTCGTGTGCCGCCGTGGTTAAAGTATAGCAGGCATGGCAAAATGACACTATCCAAAACCGGCACCGAGGTGACTGTGGTGCGCCAGGGTTGAATGACAGCCACAGGGATGTGTATGGGCGAACAGACATGTTACCAACAGTGTCCCCTCAATGACTGTTCAGCAAACGTTGCTGCGCATGGGCCTCCACAGCAGTGGCCTGTTTCATGCACCCACAATGACTGTGGTTCGTTGATGATGAAGGTCAGAATTTGCAGACCAATACCGCAACTGAATCTCCACTGAACCATGACAGGTTAATTCACATTTTTCAGCTACTTCACATTTTGTGCTACACTGGAAAGAAATGTCTGAAAGCAAACACCCTGCAGCAATCTTTGGAAGGATCCACTCTGGAGGAGGGTGCATTATGGTCTGGGGAATATTTTTACGGCATTTCATGGGTGATATCATCATTATGGAATGCACAAGTGGATCAACACAAGTACGCATTTATCCTTTGGAAACATGTCCACCCGTACATGCAGTTTGATTTCCTTGGCATGATGGCATCTACAAAAAGGGCAATGCAACGTGTCACACAGTTTGCAGTGTACACGCGTGGTTTGAAGAGCATCAGAATGAGTTTATTGGTCTCCCCTGGCCACAAAACTCCCCAGATTTGAACCCAATCGAGAGTATGTGGGACCATCTCGATCAGGCTGTTTGAGCCACAGATCCTCAACTGAGAAACCTACCACACTGGCCTTGACAGCATGGCTCAACATTCCTACCAATACCTTCCAGAACCTCACTTGACTCTCTTCCTGCATGTCTCACAGAGGTCCGCACTGCAAAAGGTGGTTATTCAGGCTTTTGACAGGTGGTCACATTAATGTGACTGGACAGTGCATAAAATATTTACTGTTATAAATATATCAATGCTGCTGTGGCACTGGTTGCCATAAGTTGAGTTCAGTTTTTGCTGTGTAGGGTTACGTTCAATGTAGTGTCCAGTCTGTAAAATATCATAATTTGTTCAATTAAACCAAAATGTTGATAAGAATGAAAAAAAAAACGCATTAATTATTCTCTGTTCAAGTCTGTTCAGTGGACATCCAAAATGGACATCTAAAATGCAACAGAATACAGCATCACATTTCTAAAGAAGCAGTCACCTTCAGTCAAATAAGCAGCAATATCAGTATTGTGACTATCCACTATAATATAGTTTTCAGCCTGTAGTATGTTTCAGAGGTATTTCAGAAGCAAAATATATGGTTAACAATTTTCATTACAATTTTATTGCTTTTTGTAGTAGATTTCTACGGTGATGTGTTATTTCATGTACTGTCACAGTGGTCTCTTTCACCAGAATTTCTTCGTATTATTTACAAACTGTTGTTAGTGTGATACATAAATTTACTACAATGGTTGCTTAAGCATTACACTGTGATAATTCTCCCCATCTTTTTGAGCAAGATGCTACACAAATGTGTTTATGATATGTATATGTTTGCGATACACGTGGGAAAATGTGACTGAAATCACAAAGGAGGTCTTTCACATGTGCAAATCAAGAAAGGATATGATCTTCAATATATGGCTTTTTGGCCTGCTGGCAGAAGACGCTTTGGTTAAAAAAATGAAGATTCCAGCTATGTAGTTTCATGTAAGACATTACACAAGCATATTATCAGATACCCCCCCATGAACCATGGACCTTGCCGTTGGTGGGGAGGATTGTGTGCTTCAGCGATACAGATAGCCGTACCGTAGGTACAACCTCAACGGAGGGGTATCTGTTGAGAGGCCAGACAGACGGGTGGTGCCTGAAGAGGGGCAGCAGCCTTTTCAGTAGTTGCAGGGACAACAGTCTGGATGATTGACTGATCTGGCCTTGTAACAATAACCAAAATGGCCTTGCTGTGCTGGTACTGCGAACGGCTGAAGCAAGGGGAAACTACAGCCGTAATTTTTCCCGAGGGCATGCAGCTTTACTGTATGATTAAATGATGATGGCGTCCTCTTGGGTAAAATATTCCAGAGGTAAAATAGTCCCCCATTCGGATCTCCGGGTGGGGACTACTCAAGACGATGTCGTTATCAGGAGAAAGAAAACTGGCGTTCTATGGATCGGAGCGTGGAATGTCAGATCCCTTAATCGGGCAGGTAGGTTAGAAAATTTAAAAAGGGAAATGGATAGGTTAAAGTTAGATATAGTGGGAATTAGTGAAGTTCGGTGGCAGGAGGAACAAGACTTCTGGTCAGGAGACTACAGCGTTATAAACACAAAATCAAATAGGGGTAATGCAGGAGTAGGTTTAATAATGAATAGGAAAATAGGAATGCGGGTAAGCTACTACAAACAGCACAGCGAACGCACTGTTGTGGTCAAGATAGATACAAAGCCCACACCTACTGCAGTAATACAAGTTTATATGCCAACTAGCTCTGCAGATGACGAAGAAATTGAAGAAATGTATGATGAAATTCAGATAGTGAAGGGTGATGAAAATTTAATAGTCATGGGTGACTGGAATTCGAGTGTAGGAAAAGGGCGAGAAGGAAACGTAGTAGGTAAATATGGATTGGGGCTAAGAAATGAAAGAGGAAGCCGCCTGGTAGAATTTTGCACAGAGCACAACATAATCATAGCTAACACTTGGTTTAATAACCATGAAAGAAGGTTGTATACATGGAAGAACCCTGGAGATACTAAAAGGTATCAGATAGATTATATAATGGTAAGACAGAGATTTAGGAACCAGCTATTAAATTGTAAGACATTTCCAGGGGCAGATGTGGACTCTGACCACAATCTATTGGTTATGACCTGTAGATTAAAACTGAAGAAATTGCAAAAAGGTGGGAATTTAAGGAGATGGGATCTGGATAAACTGAAAGAACCAGAGGTTGTACAGAGTTTCAGGGAGAGCATAAGGGAACAATTGACAGGAATGGGGGAAAGAAATACAGTAGAAGAAGAATGGGTAGCTTTGAGGGATGAAGTAGTGAAGGCAGCAGAGGATCAAGTAGGTAAAAAGACGAGGGCTAGTAGAAATCCTTGGGTAACAGAAGAAATATTTAATTTAATTGATGAAAGGAGAAAATATAAAAATGCAGTAAATGAAGCAGGCAAAAAGGAACACAAACGTCTCAAAAATGAGATCGACAGAAAGTGCAAAATGGCTAAGCAGGGATGGCTAGAGGACAAATGTAAGTATGTAGAGGCTTATCTCACTAGGGGTATGATAGATACTGCCTACAGGAAAATTAAAGAGACCTTTGCAGATAAGAGAACCACTTGTATGAACATCAAGAGCTCAGATGGAAACCCAGTTCTAAGCAAAGAAGGGAAAGCAGAAAGGTGGAAGGAGTATATAGAGAGTCTATACAAGGGCGATGTACTTGAGGACAATATTATGGAAATGGGGGAGGATTTAGATGAAGATGAAATGGGAGATATGATACTGCGTGAAGAATTCGACAGAGTACTGAAAGACCTGAGTCAGAACAAGGTCCCCGGAGTAGACAACATTCCATTAGAACTACTGACGGCCTTGGGAGAGCCAGTCCTATCAAAACTCTACCATCTGGTGAGCAAGATGTATGAAACAAGCGAAGTACCCTCAGACTTCAAGAAGAATATAATAATTCTAATCCCAAAGAAAGCAGGTGTTGACAGATGTGAAAATTACCGAACAATCAGTTTAATAAACACAGCTGCAAAATACTAACACGAATTCTTTACAGACGAATGGAAAAACTAGTAGAAGCCGACCTCGGGGAAGATCAGTTTGGATTCCGTAGAAACACTGGAACACATGAGGCAATACTGACCTTACGACTTATCTTAGAAGAAAGATTAAGGAAAGGCAAACCTACGTTTCTAGCATTTGTAGACTTAGAGAAAGCTTTTGACAATGCTGACTGGAATACTCTCTTTCAAATTCTAAAAGTGGCAGGGGTAAAATACAGGGAGCGAAAGGCTATTTACAATTTGTACAGAAACCAGATGGCAGTTATAAGAGTCGAGGGGCATGAAAGGGAAGCAGTGGTTGGGAAGGGAGTAAGACAGGGTTGTAGCCTCTCCCCGATGTTATTCAATCTGTATATTGAGCAAGCAGTAAAGGAAACAAAAGAAAAGTTCGGAGTAGGTATTAAAATCCATGGAGAAGAAATAAAAACTTTGAGGTTCGCTGATGACATTGTAATTCTGTCAGAGACAGCAAAGGACTTGGAAGAGCAGTTGAATGGAATGGACAGCATCTTGAAAGGAGGATATAAGATGAACATCAACAAAAGCAAAACGAGGATAATGGAATGTAGTCGAATTAGTCGGGTGATGCTGAGGGTATTAGATTAGGAAATGAGACACTTAAAGTAGTAAAGGAGTTTTGCTATTTGGGGAGCAAAATAACTGATGATGGTCGAAGTAGAGAGGATATAAAATGTAGACTGGCAATGGCAAGGAAAGCGTTTCTGAAGAAGAGAAATTTGTTAACATCGAGTATAGATTTAAGTGTCAGGAAGTCATTTCTGAAAGTATTTGCATGGAGTTTAGCCATGTATGGAAGTGAAACATGGACGATAAATAGTTTGGACAAGAAGAGAATAGAAGCTTTCGAAATGTGGTGCTACAGAAGAATGCTGAAGATTAGATGGGTAGATCACATAACTAATGAAGTATTGAATAGGATTAGGGAGAAGAAGTTTGTGGCACAACTTGACCAGAAGAAGGGATCGGTTGGTAGGACATGTTCGGAGGCATCAAGGGATCACCAATTTAGTATTGGAGGGCAGCGTGGAGGGTAAAAATCGTAGAGGGAGACCAAGAGATGAATACACTAAGCAGATTCAGAAGGATGTAGGTTGCAGTAGGTACTGGGAGATGATGAAGCTTGTACAGGATAGAGTAGCATGGAGAGCTGCATCAAACCAGTCTCAGGACTGAAGACCACAACAACAACATTATCAGATAAAATGAATTTTGTTGCTACTGCACAGGTAATGAGCAATGAGGATACAGTAATGGATTTTGATGAATTAAGTCAAAAAATTAGTCAGATTAAGGCTTATGTATCTATCTAATCCACTCTACTAACTGAAGGAAAAAGGTACAATTTGTATAATATCTTTCTGAAGTATTGGTAAGTTTTCCAACAAACCAGGAGTGATCAGGCTGTCAATTTTAAATAAAGGAGAGTGAATTGTTCTTTTGCAATCAGTATCCTATTCCATTAAGTTTAAGACCTACTGTAAATGAGAAAATAAACAAAATGGCAGAAAATAGTGAAACAGAAAGAAGTTTGGGCATACATAACAATTGCTTACTTGTGGTAAAGGAAGCTATAGATAGTGTGTTCTTGGTATTAGAAGCATAAACTCAGAGACAGATCTATATGTATAGATGAATTACTAGCTACGTTTGAGCAAGGGAAGTATTTTAGGTCAATGGATTTGACTGCCAGTTACTGGCATGCAAAACTACATGAGAATTCATGGAAGTTTACAGAATTTTTGTTTGATAGCAAGTCATATCAATTTTCATTATTGCCCTTTTGATTGAATTTATTTATTTTCTGTCCATATAACAAAAAGTTTTTGGACATTGTCAGGAAGATTTAGCTTACATTACACATATACAGTAAAACATTTACATTCTTTCATGACATCATGACATGTCTGTACACACTATTTTTCAAAAGGGCACTACAAGTAGATTCCTCTATAGTGTAACACAATTTACCTTATATTTATAATAGTACAGTACACATAATACAATGTATAATTCAGTGGCGTAGCGTGAGGGGGGACTTTGAGACTTAGTCTCCCCTGTATTCGTGCTCAAAAAAGATGCAATAGTAATTCATAACAAAAATATAAACAACTTTTGACTAAGAGCATTAAATGTGCGAAGACATCATTGTAGCCCGCAGTGCCACACCCTGAGTATTGGTGTATCTGCCTCCCTTCCCTTACCTGGCTGTGTGCACCTGAGCGTTCTCGGCTCCCCTCCACTTCTCCTCTTCCACGAAGGCTGGTGCGCTGCACTTGCTAGTAGGTATCAAGACTAGTCTCTGCCGCTTCTATGCTGGCTTTTAACATGGAAGTGAACAGTCATGTGGTTTGTGTTCTTAGTCATTCTTGGGTGATTTTAGTGCATATTTTTGTTGTGTCGCCAACATGAGTGAACCAGAAACTGTACACCTTATAGAATTTTTATTAAAAAAAGTCATTTCTACATTAACATATGAAAAAAAGTGCGAATTGAAGGACAAACGACCTACTCCTATACTCAGTATAGTTTTAAGTGAAGCCAAACAAAAATGCACTTTTCAGACAGCCTGGTACGAAAAGTATGCTTGGCTGACTGCAAATGCAGTTAATAACAGATTATATTGTTATATACAC
Organism: Schistocerca cancellata; assembly: GCF_023864275.1. Lineage (NCBI taxonomy): Eukaryota > Metazoa > Arthropoda > Insecta > Orthoptera > Acrididae > Schistocerca > Schistocerca cancellata. The sequence continues at coordinate 692,041,464 of NC_064627.1, read as the reverse complement.
TCCTGGAAATGGAAAAAAGAATACATTGTCACCGGTGTGTCAGACCCACCATACTTGCTCCGGACACTGCGAGAGGGCTGTACAAGCAATGATCACACGCACGGCACAGCGGACACACCAGGAACCGCGGTGTTGGCCGTCGAATGGCGCTAGCTGCGCAGCATTTGTGCACCGCCGCCGTCAGTGTCAGCCAGTTTGCCGTGGCATACGGAGCTCCATCGCAGTCTTTAACACTGGTAGCATGCCGCGACAGCGTGGACGTGAACCGTATGTGCAGTTGACGGACTTTGAGCGAGGGCGTATAGTGGGCATGCGGGGGGCCGGGTGGACGTACCGCTGAATTGCTCAACACGTGGGGCGTGAGGTCTCCACAGTACATCGATGTTGTCGCCAGTGGTCGGCGGAAGGTGCACGTGCCCGTCGACCTGGGACCGGACCGCAGCGACGCACGGATGCACGCCAAGACCGTAGGATCCTACGCAGTGCCGTAGGGGACCGCACCGCCACTTCCCAGCAAATTAGGGACACTGTTGCTCCTGGGGTATCGGCGAGGACCATTCGCAACCGTCTCCATGAAGCTGGGCTACGGTCCCGCACACCGTTAGGCTGTCTTCCGCTCACGCCCCAACATCGTGCAGCCCGCCTCCAGTGGTGTCGCGACAGGCGTGAATGGAGGGACGAATGGAGACGTGTCGTCTTCAGTGATGAGAGTCGCTTCTGCCTTGGTGCCAATGATGGTCGTATGCGTGTTTGGCGCCGTGCAGGTGAGCGCCACAATCAGGACTGCATACGACCGAGGCACACAGGGCCAACACCCGGCATCATGGTGTGGGGAGCGATCTCCTACACTGGCCGTACACCACTGGTGATCGTCGAGGGGACACTGAATAGTGCACGGTACATCCAAACCGTCATCGAACCCATCGTTCTACCATTCCTAGACCGGCAAGGGAACTTGCTGTTCCAACAGGACAATGCACGTCCGCATGTATCCCGTGCCACCCAACGTGCTCTAGAAGGTGTAAGTCAACTACCCTGGCCAGCAAGATCTCCGGATCTGTCCCCCATTGAGCATGTTTGGGACTGGATGAAGCGTCGTCTCACGCGGTCTGCACGTCCAGCACGAACGCTGGTCCAACTGAGGCGCCAGGTGGAAATGGCATGGCAAGCCGTTCCACAGGACTACATCCAGCATCTCTACAATCGTCTCCATGGGAGAATAGCAGCCTGCATTGCTGCGAAAGGTGGATATACACTGTACTAGTGCCGACATTGTGCATGCTCTGTTGCCTGTGTCTATGTGCCTGTGGTTCTGTCAGTGTGATCATGTGATGTATCTGACCCCAGGAATGTGTCAATAAAGTTTCCCCTTCCTGGGACAATGAATTCACGGTGTTCTTATTTCAATTTCCAGGAGTGTACGTCTTCTGTTTGACAATAAAGAACTTTGACAGGAAAGCAAAAAAACTTCAGACATCAAAACGTCACCTGCAGAACAAAGAATCATTTCAGTTATTGGAAAAAGTAGCATTGAGCACGCCCTTTCTGAAATCACTGGTCTGACAGCAATAAAATACAACGAACAAGTTGCATACAGTAGGTGAGTATTGGCTTGTCTTAGTCAGGCAATTATATTTCTTTGTAAACAAGAACTAGCCTTTCACGGCCATCGAGAAGACTAATCCTCCAGCAACAAAGGTAACTATCTGGAATTGTTGGATTTACTAGCTCAAGGAGAGCAGTTAATCTGAGACCATCTGTCATCATCCTCAACCTTTAAAGGAACGTCTCCAGATATACAGAATGATGTAACAGAAATGATAACTCTGGCAGTTAATGAGAAAATAAAATCTGAAATTCAGAACTGCAATTTCATTTTGGTTCAGTCTGATGAAACATTTGATGTATCATGTAAGAGTCAAATGAGTATAATATTCAAGTACTGTATTGCAGACAAAATTGAGGAAAGATTTGTTGGATTTTACGATGTTTCTGGAGATAAAACTGCTGAAGGTTTGTCAAACATTGTTCATGCAGCATTGAAAGAATGGAATGTGGAAGGAAAAGTGGTTAGTCAACCATATGATGGCACTTCAGTAATGGCGGGCAGAGAAAGAGGACTACAACAATTGGTGAAGCAGTTCTGTCCCTATGCGCTGTTTCTTCATTGTTACGCACACCAACTGAATGTGGTACTGTTACACGCCTCCAAAATCATACAACAAGTACGCATGTTTGTAAGTGATCTTACTGCATTCCATTGGTTTTTCAGCAAATAATCAAAACGAACTGTATTGCTAACTGAGACAGGATTTAAACTGCCACATGCAAGCAACACTCGCTGGAACTTTTGTTCCAGGGCAGTTTCAACATCTAGTCATTTCTCAGACTATCTAGTTTTTTTTAATTATATATTTGATGATACAGACTCTCAGTTTGACCCAGAATCTTTGAGCTGTGCTTTGGGAATGAAACGATGGATAGATGATCCTACTACGTTTGTCTACTTGCTTTGCTTCTACAGAGGGTGTTTAATTTATGTTGATCATCTCTTTAATGTTATTCAGTCAAAATTTGTCAGTATAACTGCTTGCCACGACGAAATAAGAACTGTTTTGAGAAACTTACGACAATTAAGAACGGGAACATTCGTTGATGAATGCATTAAATGCAGCTTCTGTTTGAATGGCAACTTATCATTCTGTGACAGTCAAAAGACATCTCTCAAGTCACTAACTTACAAGATACTGGATTTGCCAATTGTTCAGATGGAAAGGAGGTTTCAAGACTTTCCCCAAATTCAGTTTGTTGAACTTTTGAATGAAAAGTGTTTCCCGAACTTTCAAAAATAATTCCCAAAGTTGAAACTGCTTCAATTATTAGAACAGTACCTTTTTTTCAAACAAGAACAAGTTGAAAATGAAATGCATACCACATACGCTGATGAGAAAAACACTTATCTCCAAGAATCCTTTTAAAGTACATTGTCAACAATGATTTAGATTCCGTTTATGAAGAAACAACGAAGTTCCTGATTTTGGTTTTGACCCTACCCACAACTACAGCAAGCAGTGAACGAAGCATGAGTACTCTTAAACGAGTGAAGAATTATTTAAGGAATTCAATGGCCAACACCCAGCTGTCATGCTTGAGCATGTTAGCAATAAAAAAGTCACTACTTGGAGAGCTATTCAGTGATCAGATCTTTGTAGACCGAGTTATAGACTTATTTGTGGAAAGAAAAGACAGGCGCATTGCACTTGTGTACAAGAATATGTAAGTGCTTCTTCTCTTGCTAGTGGAGTTCTACAAGTTTTTCATTGTTTCTTGAACAAGTTAGTTATTATTATTATTATTATTATTCGTGGTAGTGGTAGTGGTGGTAGTAGTGGTAGTAGTAGTAGTAGTAGTAGTAGTAGTAGTAGCAGCTGTTGTTTTATTTGATGTGTTTTGTTTCATTTGTTTAAATTATTGTTTATTGTATTATTTTGTCTCCCTATAATAACTGCAGAGTCTCCCCAACCTTTCCAACCATGCTACGCCACTGGTATAATTACATTCTTGTATACCACTGATAGATCGGAGACACTGTCTATATACACTGTTTTCCAAGATGGCATTACAACTTAAAGTCCTCTATAGAGGAACAACACTTCTCTATTAATAATTGCTTCAGTCTACTCTTTAGCAAATTTAGATTCGCTTTCTTGAGTACACAGGGTAGTGCATTGAAGAAAATTGTTCCCATTCTATGTGGGCTATGGTTTCAGTCTAAGTATCTGTACGAGCACTAGATGAAGCTTTAGGCGAAGAGTTATTACAAAGAGTTAATTATTCACTTAGATGATATTTTACTAGTGTCCAAGACATGTGAAGAACACTGTATTTTGTTAACGAAAACTTAACGTAAGTTTTATGAAAAAGGCATTACAATTAATTTATCAAAATCACATTTTGGAAGTGAAGAACTCACTTTTTTAGGACATTTATTGAAGATTCATGAAATAATACCAGATCCAGTGGGAATAAGAATGATTTAAATACTGTCCAGAACAAAAACTGTAAAATAATTATGATCTTTCCTAGGGTTAGCCTGGTATTACCATCACTATGTATAGCCTATGAACAATCCCAGACTACTGTTTTTAAAACTTAAAGCCAAAAGAATATGGAATGAAGGGACACTGGAGGCTTTTCAAAACATTAAGCATACTTTAGCAGGAGCACCCATATTAAAACACCCTGTACTTAACAAAGCATTTAAATTAGCAACAGATGCTTCCAAATATGGTGTTGCTTGTGAACTGTTCAATAGTGAATGGAATCCAGAGACAGGGGAACATAATACCATAGCCTTTGTTAGCAGAAGTTTAAATAAATATGAGCTCAATTATATAGGTACAGACAGAGTTGTTAGCTATTCTACGGAGCATACAAAAGCTTCACATGCTAATTTGGGATGCTTAAAATCATCATACATACAGATCATCAGGTTACAGCTTTCGTTATGGAAAGTAGGTTACTACATAGCCAACTAATACAATGGGTATTATTCCCTCAGGAATATTAAACAGACATTAACTATGTAAAAGGTCCAGAAGATAAGAACCAGATGCTTTGTCATGCTACCATTAAGCATGAATGGAACAATGAGAACTGGAGGACCAGGAGTTATTTTTTCCATCAACTTCTTAGCTTTAAATAATACTAATGACGAAGTAAGAAGGTTACCTGTTCAAATACAATAAGATGTAAAGATATATGCATAATTTGAAGAAAAGCAACAACAGTATGGGCAGACTGTACTACCACCAGAAGAAAAGTCTATGTGGGTGGTAGGTGAAGGTGCTTTATTTTGGAATTCACCAGTAACAGTTGCAAAAAATTTCTAGCACAGGAAGGCATTAAACATGTGACTATTTCAAAATATCATCCTCGGTCAAACCCCTGTGAATGGATAATGAAGAAATAGCACAACTGTATAGTAAATATTGTTCTGAAAAATACAACTTGGGCTTAAATGATTTCCAAGTTTCAAGTGGTCATCAACAAACACATGTGTCTGCAGCACTATAGCCTGTTGAAGTTGCAGATAAGAATTTTGTTGGAGATCCCGTATTAAAATTATGCAAATGGCCACCTATAAAAAAGGTAGAATTAGACGAACTGCAGAAGATGGTAGATGGCAGTCTACTTACACAGACAAAATTAGAGGTAAAAAAATACAACAAAAGATGAATACATCTTTATTTAATATAAATGAATTACTACTAGTTCAGAACTATCATCAAAGTATAAACATAAAGAAGGAGTCGAGTAAATTTTTCCAAGATATTGTGGACCAAATAAAAGAGTGGGTGTTCCACATCCTAAAGCAGTGTTTTTGATGGATCCCAAAACTGGGCAAAAAAGATGATTGTATAATGTTGAGTGATAAAGAAATTTAAGTCCTCAGGATAATCTGCTACCTCGGCTGATTGGACAGGTTGATGACCATCAGGTTCTGAGTTAATTGCTTCATTATTTCAAATTTAGTTTTCCATGGAGCAACATCTTCCTCTTCTACTACCCTAGTGTCTATAATTTACACCTCTCTTACTACACTATCTTGCAGAATTAAAGCAACAGGAGAAGCCTGTTATTAAAGTATTAAGAATATACGTTATTAAATAATGAGTATGAGCTATATGTGAGTATGTGAAAAGTAATCTGCATGTTTTGTAATTAGGATTTTCTAGCTTTCATTTGTTGTTATATCTTTTATAGGGGATGTTAGATAATCTGTTAGGTAGGTGCTGTAAGCTGTTATGTACAGAGTTACACATGATCCAAAACATACGTTTCACAGTGACGAAGTGCTGTGAACAACCAGACTTACAGGCTGACAATTAAAAGACTAATTACTACTGATGACTGACATGTGGGAAGCCAATCTCTACTAGCTACTCACGAGGGTGTTGCTAGGATAAATTTTCAGTGCATGTACAGGTGAAATTGGGACAAGTCCATTCTCTGGGGCATGCCAACCACACTTCATACTCTAACATTTTGATGAAGAACTGATCAGGGAAGGGGTGGTTGATGGTATGAGAATTTGTCTTTGGGGATCTATAGCCTTTATTTCTTTGGTCCTAACACACTTAATCTTATATTTTCTTTCTTTCTTCTCCAGCTGGAGTACAGATTCTATCTTGCCTCTTTCCAGATTCATATGCTTCTATCGCTAAAATCGTTCTTTTATTTGTGCCAAATAGTGGTAATTACAGTCTTTACAGGCAGAGCCAACACACATAAGACATAACAACAAAGATAACTTTTTTGTTTTGAAATGCAACATAAATGTGGGGATCATTTAAATTATGATAACACACAACATTGTAAAAGAATATTATCAAGGAGTCAGGAAATATCCATTTGAAACAGCTGGGTAAAGTCATTAGGATGAGGTTGAAACTTCTTCACTGAAAGTTATAGAAGCAAGGGTCATAAGCTGTCCATACTATTTCAAATTTTTAAGATGAGGTAGGCTCAATTTTATGTATGTATGAGAGAGTAAAAGGATGGATGAACCCAGAGAAGGGATGGTCTAATTTATGCCTACATGTCTCCATACAAGGAACAACCTGCACCTATTATGTATATATTGGAGAGTAAAGGATAGGTGGATCCAAAGAAGGGCTGGCCTATGCCTAGGTCAGGTGATTACATAGAAGGAATGACCTGTACCATTTCTTTTGTGTATAGGGGTAAGGGAAAGGGACACCCACAGCACTAAGGTGATAATGTATGGTCACAATATCTGCCCAAAGGACAAGGTGAGAGTGCAGTTCTTGCAGAGGTAAGAAGCTGTAATGTGACTGTTATTCACACTCATGATGTATTATCCAAAGCAATCAAAAGCAAATCGACTTACCTGGGCAATGAATGATTCTTTGAATTTTCAATCCCTTACATGTTGAATTACAGCAAATGGAGATTTAAAGTTGTGGACAGTAGCATAGAGTGAAATGTCAGTGCATAATTCCTTATAGTAAATAAATACTTAAACATTGTAGATCTCAATAAATTTGAGAACCTGGTGCAGTTATACACGGTGTTACAAAAAGGTAAGGCCAAACTTTCAGGAAACATTCCTCACACACAAAGAAAGAAAATATGTGGACATGTGTCCGGAAACACTTGCTTTCCATGTTAGAGCTCATTTTATTACTTCTCTTCAAATCACATTAATCATGGAATGGAAACACACAGCAACAGAACGTACCAGCGTGACTTCAAACACTTTGTTACAGGAAATGTTCAAAATGTCCTCCGTTAGCGAGGATACATGCATCCACCTCCGTCGCATGGAGTCCCTGATGCGCAGATGCAGCCCTGGAGAATGGCATACCGGTATTGTATCACAGCCGTCCACAATACGAGCACGAAGAGAGTCTATATTTGGTACTGGGGTTGCATAGACAAGAGCTTTCAAATGCCCCCATAAATGAAAGTCAAGAGGGTTGAGGTCAGGAGAGTGTGGAGGCCATGGAATTGGTCCGCCTCTACCAATCCATCGGTCACCAAATCTGTTGTTGAGAAGCGTACGAACACTTCGACTGAAATGTACAGGAGCTCCAGGATGCATGAACCACATGTTGTGTCGTACTTGTAAAGGCACATGTTCTAGCAGCACAGGTAGAGTATCCCGTATGAAATCATGATAACGTGCTCCATTGAGCGTAGGTGAAAGAACATGGGGGACCAATCAAGACATCAACAATGGCTGCCCAAACGTTCACAGAAAATCTGTGTTGATGACGTGATTGCACAATTGCGTGCGGATTCTCGTCAGCCCACACATGTTGATTGTGAAAATTTGCAATTTGATCACATTGGAATGAAGCCTCATCCGTAAAGAGAACATTTGCACTGAAATGAGGATTGACACATTGCTGGATGAACCATTCGCAGAAGTGTACCCATGGAGGCCAATCAGCTGCTGATAGTGCCTGCACACGCTGTACATGGTATGGAAACAACTGGTTCTCCCGTAGCACTCTCCATACAGTGATGTGGTGAACGTTACCTTGTACAGCAGCAACTTTTCTGACGCTGACATTAGGGTTATCATCAACTGCACGAAGAATTGCCTCGTCCATTGCAGGTGTCCCGTCGTTCTAGGTCTTCCCCAGTTGCGAGTCATAGGCTGGAATGTTCCGTGCTCCCTAAGACGCCGATAAATTGCTTCGAACGTCTTCCTGTCGGGACACTTTCGTTCTGGAAATCTGTCTCGATACAAATGTACCGTGCCACGGCTATTGCCCCGTGCTAATCCATACATCAAATGGGCATCTGCCAACTCCACATTTGTAAACATTGCACTGACTGCAAAACCACGTTCGTGATGAACACTAACCTGTTGATGCTACGTACTGATGTGCTTGATGATAGTACTGTAGAGCAATGAGTCGCATGTCAACACAAGCACCGAAGTCAACATTACCTTCCCTCAATTGGACCAACTGGCGGTGAATCGAGGAAGTACAGTACATACTGATGAAACTAAAATGAGCTCTAACATGGAAATTAAGCGTTTCCGGACACATGTCCACATAACATCTTTTCTTTATTTGTGCATGAGGAATGTTTCCTGAAAGTTTGGCCGTACCTTTTTGTAACACCCTGTATAAGATGGCTTAAAAACAGCATACAGCCAATGGGCTTTGAGCAAAAGTAATGAACTAATGATTGAGCCTAGTTAGAACAAATCTCTTATGTGTGTACTTTCTGCTGTGAAAATCTAACAATGAAATTATGAAGTAGTTAGATGGCTACAGTAGTTTAAGAAAATGAGAGAGGGCAGAAAAATGAACTTTGTAAAAAGACACTTTAAGCACAGATAAGTACTAAAGACATAATCAAAAGGGAGATGAATCTGTTGTTGGAACTAATAATCATAAACCTGATTGACTTAAGATGAATGATCATACGTGTTCTGCTGTATGAAGAGATTACACTGAATTCAGCCTCAAGAGACATTAATTTAATAACTTTAACAATTTATCATTAGCTGAAGATTATAAATAGTCTCCAATTAGTCAAGTAAGTTATTTTGTACAACATTTGATCTTCGTGGTGGTGGAAGGGGGAGAGGGTGGTGGTGGAAGGGATCTGTGGTGTAACAGGGCTGTTCCACCTCTTCCTTGAAATCAGATGAAAGATGTTCACGAAAAACCATTGTTTGGGTGCTTAGCATGTAGAAATTTCCCATCGAGCATGCTTTGATTTTGGTTTGTGCAGAGACAGTGGGAAAAGCTTGAGACAATGGGAAAAGCTTGAGCATAGGACATCGGCAAGGCACAATGCTGTCAAGAGTCTCCACCTGCTGTGGGGGTTGCGTTTATACTTTGGCGTCACAGCTTGACGGTGTTTTGGAATACACAGAACAAGCACCTCTCCTGTCATGGAAAAGCTGGGGAAAGGGAAAAATAAACACACACAGTTGAAAGAAGTTGAGGAGACATGTCATTCTCTTATTTTGTGTTATGGCACTCACTCCAAATACATTATTATGTATAATTAATTATTTGTCACCTAACATTGTAAATGATATTCTCATATATAACTAAATACAGAAGAGTTCCCTAAGAAGGCAGTTATGTCATTTCATAGTGAGGTGGCATAGATGTGAGCTTTCTTAGAATGTTCAACCCTCTGCAGATGGCGAAGAAGTCCCACAACACAATTAGTGCCATGCCACAGCAGGTTCACTGCACAAAGAAAACACAAGAAGGTGACTGTAAACCTTTAATAAGGTAAAAGTGCTCAAGAACAATGTCAAGGTGAAAGATCATTAGTGATGTAGTTGGTTTAGTTACAGCCCATAACTTGATCCCCATAATACCTCACAAATGCTACTTGCCAGCAAGAAAAATATTAGTTTCCATCTCCTGTTCAACCTATGCTCCACAACTGACCTGAACCCATCATTCTTATCTTCTCACACAACCACAATTCCAGTGGTTACAATGCAGATACTGTAATGAGTACAGATGTAGGCACTGCACAACCCAGATCATCAAACAACTACTTTGTGTTTAGTAAACATCTGAGAATCTCGTGTAAACTAGCTCAACATAAACTAAATGAGCTAATCTGAGAACTGCAGTTATCAGACTCTAAGGAATAAATTCTCACCTCATGATTTCAACTGTGACATTTTCTTCATGATTCTGTCAAAATACCCATCTATTGTTCACGAAATCAGCACTGAATACTTTCTCCACCAAACACGTGACTGTCATGTGTGCAGATGTCGTTGGTTTAATGAATAGAGATGACAAATGGAGCAGGAACACTGATGACTGAAAAAGTGCAAACAATTTGTGCTACTGTGCTAAATTTATCATTTTTAGGGTAAAAGTCAAGTAAAATTTACGTCACATGACCATTTTACATGGTCTATAGTCTTCATGAAAATAAATATGATGTGCAGAAATAATAAACCCAAATCTGTTACATCACAAATTCGTTAATAGGAATCATTATCCTCATCACAAAACATGAAGCAGCTACTTACAAAGAGATAGCAACTCACAATGAGGTGACCATAAAAGGACTCTGAGATCGAGCGCAATCTCTGGAGATATCTGATTCACAATTGCAGCATTAATACAGCGAGTGTGGTGGAAAAATGCAAATAAGTTAGTTTCAAATCCATCACTGACAAGAAATAAACAGAACTGAACAGCAAAACACGGCTATAGTGAGAAGAAACATCAACACATGAACTTCAATGTAATAAACTTGAATGAAACTGTTAGTAACATACTGTCTTACTATTAGTGTGTGGAAAATGCAATGGTAACTGCTGCAATAAAAAAAAAAATACTCAAGGTAATGGGATCAACAAAACTGCTCTAGTAGTCCAGAAAGTTCAACAATCCAGTAAGCAGCTGTGATCTGGTAATGGATAGTTCAAATAATGGTTCATCATTTTGAATTCTCAGGGTAATTAATGAAAAACTATAACAAAATAATTGAGAAATTAATCAGAAACAGATTGCAAACTACAAAAGTGAAAAGGAAAAAGACATGGAGTGCTTATACAAGAGTTTCACATTAGACATGGTAAGCTCGAAAATAATGAAGGCACAAGTACCTAGGCATCAGGGGCTGGTAAAAAATGCTGTTGCAGTATTTAAATCAAGTTGTAGGCAACAAATTAAACCCACATACAGCTTTTCACAAAATACTTTATTTTCCAATTCGGAAAAGAAAATCTAACTCAACTAACAGTCAGGAGTAAATGAAGCATGCATCAGTGGCTACTCCCACGTTCCCACACAGCCCCCCCCCCCCCCTTTAAATCGCAGAGCACCCGGGTTAAATGGGTACTTAAACTTGACTTGTCTCTCTGCTCTCGTATGGACAACTTGCTGCTGCAAGGACGAGGGAGCTGATGTGGGCTGTTGCATTGTGGTTTCATGTGCTCTTGCTGTGGGTTCTTCTGCCATATCATGCATAGTGAGTTCCAAACTTTGGTCCTTCTCATCCTGTTGAGTGTTATTATACTCCAGTCCTGGTAAGATCCACGCTGGTTTTACCCTCTCTGTGGACACTAACTGCTTTGTCGTTCTGTGAAATGTCCATAGTATGGGTGTTGTGTTGTACTATTTGATAAGGTCCGGTATATGGAGGTTGTAGTGGCACTCTGAATCTATGCAGAGCATGACATGTATACATTCTGCCATTGCCTTATGCACAAAAACTGGTCGCTCACCATTTCTAGATACCGTAGGCCTTCTCATTGTTTCCTCATGCTCACGGATCTCATGTACCAGTGATGAGAGGTTTGCTGGTATTGGTGATGCGGCAGTCATTAGGCAATCTGCAGGGATTCTCAGTGGTTCCCCATACACCAATTCCACCAGTGAGGCACCGATGTCCACCTTGTATGCGTTCCGTAATCCAAGGAGAACCAATGGTAATGCTTCTGTCTAGCTTCTCTGATGGCACGAGAGCTGCCTCCAATGTCCTGTGTCACCTCTCCATCATACCATTACTCGCTGGATGGTAGCTTGTTGTATTGGTGGTGCAGGAACACACACAATTTAGCAAGCTTGTTGAACAGACTAGACCTCAAACTGGTGGCCTCGATCTGTTGTGATATGAAGGGTGCACCCAAAGCGAGCTAGCCATTGAGAGACAAAAGCCTCTGCAACCATTTCTGCCTCTATGTCAGTGATTGTAATGGCCTCCGCCCATCTCGTGCATCTGTCTACCAGTGTTAACAAGTATTTATAGCCACCCAAAACTGGGAATGGACCCACTAAGTCCAGATGGACATTGGCAAAATCTTGGTGGTGATCCTGTGAAATTCCCAATTTCCGCCTGAATGTGTCGTCCTACTTTGCAGTGCTGACATTGTAGGCATCCATGAGTCCATTCCCTCGCATTCTTTTTAACTAATGGCCAGATGAAATGTGCTGTCAGAACTTGATCGTGGCCTTTGCCCTTGGGTGTGCCAGGCCATGAACACTGTCACATGCCGCCTTACAAAACTGTTGTGGAATGTATGGGCGCGGCTTCTGCCATGATACACTCCTGGAAATTGAAATAAGAACACCGTGAATTCATTGTCCCAGGAAGGGGAAACTTTATTGACACATTCCTGGGGTCAGATACATCACATGATCACACTGACAGAACCACAGGCACATAGAAACAGGCAACAGAGCATGCACAATGTTGGCACTAGTACAGTGTATATCCACCTTTCGCAGCAATGCAGGCTGCTATTCTCCCATGGAGACGATCGTAGAGATGCTGGATGTAGTCCTGTGGAACAGCTTGCCATGCCATTTCCACCTGGCGCCTCAGTTGGACCAGCGTTCGTGCTGGACGTGCAGACCGCGTGAGACGACGCTTCATCCAGTCCCAAACATGCTCAATGGGGGACAGATCCGGAGATCTTGCTGGCCAGGGTAGTTGACTTACACGTTGTAGAGCACGTTGGGTGGCACGGGATACATGCGGACGTGCATTGTCCTGTTGGGACAGCAAGTTCCCTTGCCGGTCTAGGAATGGTAGAACAATGGGTTCGATGACGGTTTGGATGTACCGTGCACTAATCAGTGTCCCCTCGACGATCACCAGTGGTGTACGGCCTGTGTAGGAGATCGCTCCCCAACACCGCGGTTCCTGGTGTGTCCGCTGTGCCGTGCGTGTGATCATTGCTTGTACAGCCCACTCGCAGTGTCCGGAGCAAGTATGGTGGGTCTGACACACCGGTGTCAATGTGTTCTTTTTTCCATTTCCAGGAGTGTATATTGCACCACAACTTAAGCCTTCTTCCTGGCATGAGTATCATCTGTAAGTGTAAACCTGTTGTGTGGTCCATCAATAACTTCTGTAGATCCAGATCTGCTTCCTGCGATGTCACAAGTTCTTCATAGTTTACTGTGCTGGTCACACCACAAACACAAGAAAAGTAACCTGCAACCAGATTCTCCGCACCTCTGATGTGCCTTATATCCATGGTGACCTGACTGACAAACTCTAAGTGCCAGAATTGCCTCAGTGAGCATTTGTCACTGATGTTGCTGAAGGCTGACACTATAGGTTTATGATCAGTGAAAATTGTTACTGGCCTGGCTTCAATATACAGATGGAAATATCTGATGCTTTCATATATTGCCAACAACTCTCTGCATATGCACTCCATTTTGTCTGTTGGAATTGCAGCTTCTTTGAGAAGAAACTAACGGGTTACCAATGTCCATTGACATGTTGTTGCAAGGCTGCACCAATTGCAACCTGCCTGGCATCTACTACAATACTCAATGGTGCTGCAGATATGGGCACACGAGTAACACTGCATCCTCTACGCTTCTTTGTAAGTTGCCAAAAAGCTTTGGTCATTTCTGGTATCTATTGCAGCTTTCGCTTTCCTGTGGTATTCTTGCCAGCCAGTGCATTCGTAAGCGGTGCCTGCATTTCGCTGGTAATTGGTACATGACCCTGGTAAAAATTTACCATACAAAGATGACGCCTAAGTTTTTTGTAGTCTGTAGGTTTGGGTAGGTTGCGCAACATGTCGATCTTCTTCGGTAATGGTTGTATAAATTGGCTGAGACTATATAGCCGAGAAAACTTTGCCCGTGACGCATTTGCGTTCATTTAACACTACTCCAGATGTATCGAGCCTCTGCCTTACCTCCTGAATATATTTATCATGTGACTGCATATCCTATGAGAATACCAAAATACCATCCAGATATGCATAACAGAAAGGAGCGCTTCATCAATGAATCTTTGCCAGGATTGGGCTGCATTTCTGAGTGGAAATGGCATAAACAGGAATCTGAAAAGCCCAAAGGGTGTGATCACTGCCGTCTTTGCCACATCAGCCAGTGCCACAGGAATCTGATTGTATGCCTTACAACAATCCAGTAGTGAGTATACTTTTGCACCTGCTAGAGCGTAGGTAAACTCTCGGGTGTTTGGTATGGGGTACTTGTCCATGATTGTTCTCGTATTCAATTGGCAGTAGTCACCACAGGAACACCATGCGCCGTCTTTCTTGCGTAATAGGTGGAGAGGGGACACCTAAGAACTGTCAAGACCTCCTAATTACTCCAGCCTGGAGCATCTCCTCAAATATCGCTTTTGTCTCCACTCTGGGATTAATCTGCGGATGCATCTTGATACTGGTGGACCTGGGATGGTGTTGTAATGCTTCGAGAATTTCAGGATAAATTCTAGGAACACTTGGCTCTCCACCGTCTCGAACACCCGATATTTTAATGATGAGAGTGAGAAAGCCTTTTACTGTGCCACACATATCTGTGTGTGTGCAGGAGGGACAGCTGTCATGATAAGCCAGGAGCTACGTCAGACGAGTGGCCCAGACAAGTGGTTACCAGCAGTGCCTTGGAATTTATATCAAAAAGTCAAAGAGTGTTTATATAATTTTCTATGGCCTGTGGTGTCATGAGGATTGTTACAGAGACAGACAGACAGACAGATGAAGCGTGTATTGCATAGAGACTCTTACTTCATGTCTTGGCTCTACATGAGGTAGAACGTATGTAACTGTACGAGTGTTTAGTCGATTCTGACATTTATCTTGGAACCAGTTGGCGTGCTGGAGTTTGTACAGAATAATTGTTACTTTGGGATGAGAGTTGAAACCATATTGTTGTTTTACTGACAAAAGTCTATGAGTAAATGATTTATTTCAAGAATAGAGAGTTGATTAATATCACTCCCTTTAACTTGACACAGTCTTTGGAGAAGAATTAAAGAGTGAGAGTGACATAGCTGATGACCCAAAGAAGAGGATTGGCTGCATGCACAACATATGAGTCAACTGGAAGAGACATGCGAGTCATGCAACCCAATGCAGCACTGTCTCTTGTTATCCGAGAAAGCATTAGAATGTGGCGACCAAGTGCCAGGACTTGAAGAAAAAGGGAAATTGTAAGCCAAAAACAGGAAGAAGATGTTCGAGTTGCCACAGCAACCTGGCATAACAAGACAAGACAAAGAAACTGTTACGCAGAACTGGATTCTGCCTAAAAGGAAAAAAGGGTGAAAAGTTAATAAGCACCAAACAAAGGAAGGCACAGAGAATAGTTCGATTACATAGATTTGGGTGTGAGGAGGAAGCAATTCTCACAAGTACGTGTAGGTTCAGCTCCCAGTTATGAAGATAAAAGTAATAGTAATTGTAAATTATGTATCAGAAAAGTTCGTAAAGGAATTCAGTGTAGAACCTGCAAGTACTGGTTTCATGAAAATTGCTGCAAGATCAACTTAAAACTCGTAACTGATGACTATTTGTGGACCTGTGAGCCGTGCATAGCAGCCGCGGGTGAAAGTAAATTTTCAAACATTATCAAAAATAAGGACGAAATAATCAGAATGCTACAAACCGATATTGAAGTGCTAGAAGTGAAATACGCTGTCTGCCAAGACCGATATACAGCTCTACAAAACAGTAGTGCTTCGACAGTGTGTGTAGATCGGTGTTATGTACGTCGTGAAAACGTAACCGTCGACGACGCCACATTTATATACAAGAAAGGAAACCCACAAATGAATAAAGAAGCCTCAACAGTGGACAAAGTTCAGTGCTTGATAAACAGTGATAATTCAAATAACAAAAACAGTGCATCTAAAATTGTAGTAGACGGCAACACGTGTACACAAAACACGCGTGGTTGCGTAAGAAAAAGTTTCGATCGCGTACGTAAACAAACACAACGGAAAAATAACATAAAAATATTTGGAGACAGTCATGCTCGCAATATTTCAACAATCATGTCGAACTCTGCTCAAGATGGTTCGTGTATATCAGCAATTGTTAAACCAGGAGCAAAATTCGTGAATGTGGTAGAAGACATACACACAGAATGTGCTAAATTAATGGAAAAAGACTGTGTTGCGGTAATCGCAGGAGCAAACGATGTTTATTGCAACGAGGCCAGCACTTTCATTAAAAAGCTACCCGTATTGCTGCAGTTATTACAGCATACAAACATAATACTAACAACTGTGCCCACGAGATATGACCTGGCAGACTGGTCTTGTGTGAACAGAGAAATTCGCCTAACGAATAGTAAACTGAAACACTTTTGCACAAAGTTTACGAATGTGACACTACTGGATACAGACAGGTATGAGAGACACTGCTTCACAAAGCATGGACTACATCTAAATCAGTTTGGCAAAAATAAACTAGCAGCAGACATTGGAAAAGCTTTTCATGAAATAATAGGCCTAAACAATAACGATCATGAAAGCAGACCAGTCATAGCCCTAACTAACGAGGGAAACTTGTGAGCTGGGCCAACTCTAACAGGATTTGGTCCAGTAACAAAAATCTGCAACAAGTAATTGATACACAAACAAAAGTTCACTCAAACAGCAATACAATTAAAGACAAACAAAAGTTAACAGTGTTTCATCAGAACATAAGAGGCCTATACTGCAAGCTGGATCAGTTCACAGCAAATATAGAAGACACAAAAGGTATAAACAGTGCCCACATTCTGTGTCTAACAGAACACCACATCACTGCTGGTATTGAAGTAGTCCCTATTCCCAACTATGTTTTGGCAACGTCTTATTGCAGGAACTATATGGACAAAGGAGGAGTAGCTGTATATGTAAAAAACAATGTCTTGTTCACGGCAATAGGTGTACAAAGATTCTGCTTTGAGCTACATTTTGAAGTATGTGCTATAGAGGTGCCAGACACTGTCTCCAGATTAACAGTTGTGGCAGTTTACAGGGCACCATCTGGTAATTTTAAAGTGTTTGTTAAACAATTAGATACTCTTTTGTTGTACTTAAGTAGAAAAAATAGGGGCATGGTAGTTGTTGGGGATTTTAACATAGATTTCTTGGTTAATTCTCCCTGCAAGGTGGAGTTTGAAAATCTCATGTGCACGTACAACCTTGTTCCCGTGGTTAGCTCGCCCACCAGAACCACAACCTCTTCCAGTACTCTCATTGATAACGTTTTTGTTGATCAGAGTAAAGTCAACCATATTAATATTGAAATGGTTATAAATGGTCTGTCTGACCATGACGGACAATGAGTTACTTTCAACAGCTTGGGAATTCCTCTGAGTGACACCTCACTCAGATGGAAAACAGTAAGGAAAATAAGTGAGGAAGCTATTCAAACGTTCAGATCATGTCTTCAGCATACTGACTGGACACCTGTTTATCTAGCAGAAACTGCTAATTCAAAATACAATTTATTCACAAATGAGATAGCAGGTACCTTTGAAAGTGTATTTCCAAAAAAGTCATACAGAGTCCAACCTGCTAGGTCTGCAAAAAAACCATGGCTCACTAAGGGCATCATAGCTTCCTGTCAGAGAAAAAGACAACTCTACATAGCATCAAAGACTTCTAACAACCCTGCTCAGCTAAAACATTATAAACTCTACTGTAAAATTATTTCCAAAGTAATTAAAAACTCTAAAAGTATGTGTATAGCATCTGAAATTACTAATTCTGAAAATAAAATTAAAACAATCTGGAATTTGATAAAGAGAGAAACAGGGACTGTAAACTACACCAAAGACAAAAATATTGTTTTAACTGTTGACAACTCAGAGATAACCAATAGTGAGGAAATTGCTGAACTCTTTAACCAACGTTTTTTAACTGTCCCAACACACATAGGTTGCCATGGTTCTGTTGATAAAGCTGCATGTATAATGAAAAATAATTTTCCAGAACCTTTCAGTCAAATAAGTGTGCTTCCCATTACTGCCAATGAAATTAAAAAAAAATCCTACAGTCTTTGAAAAATAAACATTCTGCTGGTATCGACGATATTTCAAGCAAGCTGTTGAAGGCTTGCTGTAGTGAAGTGACCGAAGTTTTGTCTCACATCTGCAACACATCCATGCAACAAGGAGTGTTTCCAGACAGAATGAAATACTCTGTTGTCAGGCCCCTGTACAAATCAGGGGATGCTACAAATGTGTCAAACTATCGCCCTATCTCTCTATTAACAACATTTTCAAAAGTCCTAGAAAAAGCTCTGTACAACAGGATTGTGGCACACCTTGGTGACCTGAACATCATTAACAGTCAGCAGTTTGGTTTTCAAAAGGGAGTTTCAATAGATAACGCAATTTTCTCATTCACGAATGATGTTCTAGAGTCTATAAACAGCAAGAGGCTGCCAATTGGTGTCTTATGCGACCTATCAAAGGCGTTCAACTGTGTAGATCGCCAGATACTCTTCAAGAAGGCCTGTCATTATGGAATTACAGGACCTGTAGGGAACTGGTTAAAATCGTACCTCGAAAATAGGAAGCAGAAGATTATTCTAGATGTTTCAGATAGTGTATCACAATATATAGTGGACTGGGTGGGGAATTGTGCAGCAAGGAGTGCCACAGGGATCAGTGCTTGGGCCCTTGCTGTTCCTCATATATGTTAATGACCTGCCTTTATCCATCAATAAGCAGTGTAAATTTACAATGTTCGCTGATGATACGAGCATTGTGGTGGATAATGTGTCAACTACTGACTTAGAATCCAAGGTCAATGATAAACTTAAAGAAGTTCTGTGTTGGTTTAGTATTAACTCCCTTTCAATAAACCTGGAAAAAAAAACCAATTTTATCCAGTTCCAGACAACCCACAAAAACCCAAAAGAAATAGTTATCACACAGAATGATCAGATGATAAAGCAAGTGTACTTATCAAAATTCCTAGGCGTATACATGGACAGTAGGCTGAACTGGGAACATCACGTTCTACAAACACTAAAACGGCTGACGTCGGCAACATTTGCTTTATGAATTTTGTCACGCTTCAATGACATTACCATCTCAAAGTCAGCTTACTTTGGCTATTTTCATTCAGTCATGTGTTATGGCATCATCTTCTGGGGCAATACACCTGCCGCAAAGAGAATCCTCACAGCACAAAAAAGAGCAATAAGAATCATTTGTGGTGTACCCCCACGAACCTCATGTCGAAATCTTTTTAAACGACTTGAAATACTGACAGCAACATCTCAGTACATATATTCACTGATGTGCTTCATAATAAATAACCCCACTCTGTATGAAACGAATTGCCTACATCATAAACATAACACCAGAAGAAAAGAGGATTTCCACTGTGAGTTAAAGAACTTGACACTTATTCAGAAAGGGGTAAAGTTCGCTGGAATGAAAATTTTCAATTCCCTACCCAACAGCATCAAAAGTATAAGGAATAGTACATCAGTATTTAAACGTAGCTTGAAAAATTATTTACTTGAGACCTCACTTTATTCACTAGAGGAATTCTTTCAGAGAAATAAGTAAAACTCAGATTGGAAAGATGTCTTTAAATTTTTTGACACTGTTTACTGTTAAACTAATGTAATAATGCCCTAATGTAAAAATTCCTGTTTTTCTCATTTCCATTTTTGGGTCACTTTTAAACCCAAAGTGGGAAGTTTTGATTACTGTTCAAGGTTAAAATAGATGCAATAATGCCCTAAATATGAAACTGCTATCTTCACATTTATGTTGACTAGTTTTTAAGCTAATAAGTATGATTTTTGTGCACTGTTATTAATACTATAACAATGTCTTTATTCTATGTATTTTATTATGTACATTGACACGTTCCACATCTGAGTGATTTGCTCACATGTACAGATCTATGGAACAAGTATATAAATAAATAAAACACAGTAACCAGCCGATGCCGACACAGTAACCAGCCTCTGACATCGAAGCAGTAACCAACCGACATCGACACAGTAACCAGCCAACGACGCCGACACAGTAACCCGCCACCGTTGCGGACTGCAATGGCTGCCGTTCACCGTTGCTGACTTAGTGTCCACTCACCGACACCATAATCAATGTTCAACACTGCCGGCACCTGTGCTATTCACCGGTGTTGATTCTACACCTGCTCACTGACACAGCCTTGAATTCTATGCCGGGTGAGTGTAAAATAAAAACTTTATTACTCTAGTAAGAAATGTTACAAAATACTGTGGGGTGAACTTTCACTGTGTAATTGGTATAAATGAAATTTGTATTAGATGCTCACAAGGACTAAAGTCTATAGAAGCATGGACAGTATACAAGCAGTTGGAGAGATGTCAGAACCTGCCATGGCTATGAGAATTGCTAATGGAGGGCCTGATTTGTCTGAATTAGTAAATTTAATTAAAGCCCAGAGTCAAGCACTAACTAGATTAGATGCTAAGTTAGAAGCACAGAGTGCTACTTTAAGTGAAAAGTTAGAAGCACAGAGTGTAACTTAAACTGCTTAAATTGCCTCTTTGAGAAATGAAATAAGTACTACTTTAAGTGAAAGATTAGAAGCACAGGGCGAAGCTTTAGATTCTAAGTTTGATGTATTAAATGATAAAGTGGAGAATTTGTGATTAGATTTAGAGGATGAATTAAGTAATTCCTTAATTGTCCAGACAAATCAAATGTTTAATGACCTGAGCCAAAATCAGGATGATCAATTTCAGAAGTTGATTCAGAAATTAGAATTTGACATTGAAGACAATTGTAACAATATAGAGTCTGAATTCAGTGAAAAATCTGGATCATTTCAGACCATGTGTAATGTTACATTTGACACGGTAAAACAGAGGCTACATACTTTAAAAGATAGGGTGGACAAACAGCTGATCCCTATTGTTCAGTCGCAAATTACAGGCATCAACACTTGAGCTGATGATGTGGAAAGAAATTTTAAGGGAAAACTAACAACTTCATACACTATAAATATAAGCGGTCTGGAGGAACAGGCAGAGGAGATAATAAAAAAGTTGCCGCGAAAGTAAACTCTAACAACATGTGTACAAAGCTATCCTGTGAACTTTATGACCCTAAGAGAAATGTTGTTATGGAAAGAATTCAAATTTATGCAGGAAGGAGTAGGGAACAGAAGGACTTTTACTAATGTAGTGTTAACCAGTGAAGTCACGACCGATCTACAATGAGGAGCGAGTTCCTGGTTATCAAGGCAATTCCCTAAGTTTAAACCAGATGGGGAGGTACACCCAACTCACTTCCTGAAGTGATTTAACCAGGCATTACCCAAGTCTTGGGAAGACACAAAAAAGATTGAATTTGCCGTGGGGTATCTTTTGGGAGAAGCCTCAGAGTGGGGTACCGTAAACATTGAATACTTTTCTTCTTGGGCAGACTTTCAGAAGAAAGTTCAACGAAAAGTATTGGTCAGCCACTGCCCAGGAGAAACTTCTATTGGATCTGTGGGACCCAAAATATTAAAATAGTTCCTGGGGTGCAATGAGAAAATATTTTGATTGGCATTTGATGAGGGTGTTACTGGAAGAACATACCGATAACAACATTAATCCATGGCCAATTATAATTGGAAGAATAGAAGATATTGAAGTTAACATCTTTATAGATTCGGGTACTAAAGTGTCACTTATTTCTCAGGGTTTCTT